>NC_137018.1:47743184-47773184 GCF_032717465.1 Coenobita brevimanus
CAACTACCAACATTACCACCATTTCCGCTACCAACATTCCAACTACCAACATTGTCAGGACCTCATACATACAAACACACGTCATACATATTCACCTCCTCCCTGTCACTGCGATGTGTATGTGAGAGAGAGAGAGAGAGAGAGAGAGAGAGGATAATTGCAATAGGCCAGATGCCTCATGCAGGGCATCTCCTACAACAGTGTGACTAAACTACTAGAATGAGACAAGGATAGCAAAGAACCTCTCCTCCGCCTACCAAATCCTCCAGCCGAAAGCGACAAGAAAACTTAAGGAGCACCACGCATGAGTTATTCGTGTGTGTGTGTGTGTGTGTGTGTGTGTGTGTGTGTGTGTGTGTATGAGACTGACTGCAAATATGCAAGGTCATATATGGATATGTATGTGTATACTGTACTGGTGTCTGGTTGTGTGTTACTGTTTTGAGGTAAAAACTATGAACTACATGTATTTATGTATGTATGTATGTATACCAGGTTCTTACACGAAATGGTATAAATGTTTATGGACAATGCATTAACGACCGGACGTTGTTGTTGTTGTTGTTGTTGTGGCTGCCACTGCTGTTGTCGGTAGTTAATTACTTCCCTTGTTTGTCTGATTATTGTGATGATGATGATTACGATGAACATAATTGGTTTAAAGCTCGTATGGAAAATAACAAATACTGAGTGCGTCCTATTAGATGCCAGTGCAGAGGTACAATAATTTTGAGCGTTAATGTTCAATAAGACGAAGAGATAAGTGAAGGACACCCAAGAAGCCTTTGCCCTAAAATCTTGCGGTTAAATCTTGCAGCAGAAATTGAGAGGTAATTGGTATGAAAATTTAATAGGAAAGAAGAAAAACAATATACTGTGCTAGAATATCCGGGTATTGGAAAAGCGACACATGAGAAAAGGAGACAATTGCAGTAGGAAGGCTGGCCCACAAAGGCAGCTTGTCAGGTGGAATGCCATGACTGGGAGAATGAGACAGGGATATAGTACACACACACACACACACACACACACACACACACACACACACACACACACATTTACATTAGCCCCTTCTGTACAATGATGCTTTTTTTTATTCCTTGCTACATTCAGACTAATTAAGGAAAATTTTTCGTGTAGTGAAAGGGTGAGAAAAGAGTTTGCATTGGCAGTAGCAAGAATTTAAAAAAAAAGAAAAAAAAAAGAAAAACAAGAGTCCTGGTACTGAAGGAGTGAACCGAATGTCAAAATATAAGATAAAGTATGAGGTGTACCGTGTTGTAAGGAGAAAGAGAAAGGAAGAAGGGATTAGGGAGTGGAAAGTATAAGGGGATGGGGAGAGAAAGAGAAAGGAAGAAGGGATTAGGGAGTGGAAAGTATAAGGGGATGGGGAGAAGGGTTGTGGAAGGAAGAAGAAGAAAGAAAAGAAAAAGAACAAGAAGAGGAACGTGAGAAGCGTGACAGCCAGCGAGGGTGAGGTCACATCCAGGGGTGACGGGAGGGATAGCCAGGAGGTCAAGGGGTCGCAGCAGGTCAGACAGGTTTAGTACATGCCAGGTTAGGTCGGATCAAGCTAATTCGGGTCCGGTCAAGTATGAGCAGGTTGGATGAGGTCAGGTGTGTTCAGGTGAAGTCAGCTGAGTGCGGTGTACCTACTTGTGGGATTAACAATTTCTCTTCGTGGCTATTATATAGTAAACTAGAAAGTACTCACAGAGTGGATACCTCCGCCAATGCCATTGCCATTAAAAAGGATCCGGATCCGGATCCGCCCCAAAATTTAATTAATTCTCTCTTGGTCTTTGGCCCACCTTTCAACAAAATTTCATCAAACTCCGTTCATTACTTTTTGAGTAAAGTTGCTAACAGACAGGAAAACAAACTAGAAAACGCTCGGAGAGAGCATACCTCCCCCAATGCCATTGCCATTAAATAGGATCCGGATCCACTCCAAAACTTAATTCTTTGTTGTTCCATGGCTCACCTTTCCACAAAATTTCATTGATTTTCACTGAGAAATCTTGGAGATATTGTGCGGGATAATACGGATCCGGATCCTGCCCAAAATTTAATAATTTCTTTGGCCCATGGCCCACCCTTCCACAAAATTTCATAAAAATCCGTTCATAACTTTTGAGTAATCCTACTACTGTAATTGGCAGAAAAACATACAGACAAACAAAGCAACGCGGGGCAAAACATAACAGCCTTGGTGGAGTTAACAAACCAACGCCGGGAAAAACATAAGCTCCTTGGCGGAGGTAATGAATAAATGTAGTAAATAATTAAATGAATAGAAATTAATGTAGTGTCTTAGGGATGAAGCTGGTGATAGTTGGATAAATAGTTTGGGGAAAAAGACTAAGACATACCTGAGTGGGTCAGGTATAACAGCATCAGAATTACCCCTTACCACTATAACACTCACACCACAGGCAGTCTCTCTCTCTCTCTCTCTCTCTCTCTCTCTCTCTCTCTCTCACTCCATCTATCTGTCTATCTATGTATCTATCTGTCTGTGTATATATCTATCTAGTTATAATTGCCACTTCACGGTATTCCTTCCCACACTTGTCTCTGGCTTGGGTTGCTGGGTTAGGGGTAAGCCAGGAGGGAGGGGGGGGGAGGAGTTAATAAGGCTTGTTCCCAATCCCTTCACTACGACGCCCCTCATCTCAGCTAAGTATAGTTCCTCTCTCTCTAAGGAAAATAGAAGAAATAGATCGAAATAGAATAAAATAAATAAATAAATAGATAGATGACAAGAAAAATAGATAAAAAGATACAGAAAGAAGTTAAGAAATAGATAAGTTAAGAAAATAGATGAAAAAGATACGGTACGTCAAGAAAATATGTAAATAGATGTCAAGAAAAATATGATAAAATAGATATCAAGAAAATAGGAAAAAATAGATACGTCAAGAAAATAGATATAAATAGATACGTAAAGAAAATAGATATAACAGATACGTCAAGATAGATAGATAAAATAGGTGCGTCAAGAAGATAGATAAAATAGGTACGTCAGGATAGATAGAGTAAAATAGATACAAGAAAAATAGATACAAGAGAATAACTGGACACGTCAAGAAAACAGAAATAATAATGAAGGTATTAATATAGTTACAAATTCTAGCGTGTGGGGGGGGGGAGGGGTTGTCTGTTTTGTTTTTATTCTTCAACCCCCAGACGATTTTATTCAGCTTCGGATTTTTTTGGGGGACTGGAGGGGTTAGATACAGCCCTCATTAACCACACACACACACACACACACACACACACACACACACACACACACACACACACCGCTCGCTGGTGCAGTGGTAACGTTCCCGTTTGCCAACTGGTGGACGGGAGTTCGCGCCTCGCTCAGGTTGCGAAAAGTTTCACTGACGAAGTGGGTGGTTACTGTCCCCCTTGAGCAAGGGGGCGGGTGTGTGCGTGTGTGAAGGTCACAGCCTTGCCCTTAGATCGGACTATATGAGCTCTCAGCTCCCTTCCGGGAGGGTAAAAAGCTGACGATCACGACCATCAAGTGATCCTGACCGACCCGGTGAATTACACACACACACACACACACACCATCATCATCATCATCATCATCATCATCACAGTAAAATCATTAATATCCTCACAAGCTCCCATTCTGCCTGCCATCATTCTGTAGTTGTATATTTCTTTTTTTGGTGCATGAGGGAGCGTGGCGTGGCGTGGGGGGATGAGGTCGTTGCTGAGTAGGGACGGAAATACCCTGAGTCCGTTTTGTTTACCTGCTTGAAGGCTTGTTTTTTGCTTTATTTCTCCTGTCATCACACGATTCTCTTCACCATTTTAGAGACTTCTTTTTCTTCTTCTTCTTCGTCTTTTTCTTCTTCTTCTTCGTCTTCTTCTTCTTCGTCGTCGTCTTCTTCTTTTCTAAGCTTTCATCTTCTTTTTCTTCTTTTCTAAGCCTTCTTCTTTTTCTTCTTTTCGTCTAAGGTATCTTCTTCTTTTTCTTCTTCTCTTCTAGGCTGTCTTTTTCTTTTTTCTTCTTCTCTAAACTATCTTCTTCTCTTCTTCTAGGCTATCTCCTCCTCCTCCTCCTCCTCCTCCTCCTCCTCCTCCTCCTCTTCTAAGCCAGATAAAACCCATCTCGCAGCAGCAAGAATGAAATAACAACATTAATATGACACACACTCTCTCTGTCCGCCATTGTTCCAGTATAATTGTCCATTGTCCCCAGGTACAAAAATTCGGAGTGTTTGTATTTTTCGTCTTGTTTTGAGAGGGAGGCTGGCATGTGGGAGGAGGGGTTGTTGATGAGGAGGGACATAAATACCTGAAGTCCTTTACTGTATGTGATGTGAGACGCAAGGTATATGAGAGCACCCGTACGTGTCTTTGGGCGTGTGTCTGTTAAGTTATATGAACAGAAAAAAGGTATAATTAAGCAAGGAAAGCGCACAAGTAATCAGATATACAAACAAACAAGTAAACAAATAAACAAATATGTAAACAAATAAACAAGTAAACAAATAAGCAAGAAAGAAAAATGAACTATTAAGCAAGACAAACGCACACTTAAACAAGTATGTAAACAAATAAACAAGTGAACAAAATAAGTAAATAACAGACAGTGAACAATTAAACAGAACAAACTCACAAGTAAACAAATATGTAAACAAACAAACAAGAAAGCAAAACAAATAAGCAAGTAAGCAAGCAAGTAAAGGATCGTAATAGCGAGAGGGCAGAGTAGGGGGGGAGGGAGGGGGTAATGAGAAGGGGGGAGGGGGTGGAATGTGTAATGGGGCTTGTGGTAATTGTTGCCAACTCCCCCCCTCCATCTCTCTCTCTCTCTCTCTCTCTCTCTCTCTCTCTCTCTCTCTCTCTCTCTCTCTCTCTCTGTATACGGTATGTTTCTCTCTGGCTTTCTCGTGTGTGTGTGTGTGTGTGTGTGTGTGTGTGTGTGTGTGTGTGTGTGTATTTATCCATCTATGTAGCAGACTCGCAGATTAACTCTCTCTCAATCTCTCTCTCTCTCTCTCTCTCTCTCTCTCTCTCTCTCTCTAATTAATTAACTTCATAAACAGGGACTCTCTCCTTATCATAAATTACTTTCCTCCCTTTCTTTATTAGCCACAATTTATCAACGCATTCCATCACTTCTCTTCTAATTCATTTGACATTTTTCACTGTTTTTCATCTTTTTTTTTTTTAGTTTTTTTGTTTTTTGGCAGTTCTTTAAGTTGCATTATTTTTTTACGTTCATTCTCTTCGACAAAGAGAGTATGTTTTCACCCCTGTTTATTTGTTTGTTTGTTTGTGTTTGTCTGTTAGCAGGATTACACAAAAACTAAAAGAGAGATTTGGACCAAATTTGGCGGATAGATAGCCCATGTCCCAGGGAGCAATAGATTAACTTTTGGGACCGATCCGGATCATATTACAGATTCTGGATCCGGAAAACACTTTCTGCGAAACCTTAGTCAGTGATGAGAAAACCTAACCCATTATGAAGAGTGGTTTGGAAATTACGTTGCCCTTGTCGGAGAGATGTGCTCCACTGAGTGCCCCTCTTGTCTTTATTTTGTTTAGTTCGTTCATTAAGATATATCAATAATTTAATCTACTTTATTCATCTGTTTTATCATCAGTTTCATTCAACGTTCATCTTCATCTTTTTTTTTTTTTTTTACCTTCCTCGCATCAGCTTGTCTTATCAATTTCTACCAACAACAACAACAACAACAAGAACAGCAACAACAACAATTACTACTACTACTACTACTACTACTACTACTTTTATTACTACTACTGCTTCTGCTTCTACTACTACTGCTACTAGTACATATTCTTTCACCATCATCAACCTTCGTAGATTTCTTTCAATTTCTTTTCTTCAGTAAATTTCTGTCATTACTATCTTCCATCAGCTCGCCAGTTAGGTCACCAGCCCCCTTGCCTTATCTTTCTCCATCAACCTCCCTTATCAGTCTCTTATCATCTCCCTCTCATCATCCTATTTTGTTTGTTTTATCATTTCCTCTCATTTCATCCACTCCTTAATTTTTTCTTGCTTTTTAATTTAATTTCCTTCAAGAACCTCATCAATTCTTTCTATCAGTTTCTTTCATCAATTCTTTCTATCAATTTCTTTCATCAACTCTTTCTATCAGTTTCATCAGTTCTTTCTATCAGTTTCATCAATTCTATCAATTTCTTTAATCAGTTCTTTCTGTCAGTTTCATCAATTCTTTCTATCAATTTCTTTAATCAATTCTTTCTGTCAGTTTCATCAATTCTTTCTATCAATTTCTTTCATCAATTCTTTCTATCAGTTTCATCAATTCTATCAATTTCTTTCATCAATTCTTTCTATCAGTTTCATCAATTCTTTCTATCAATTTCTTTAATCAATTCTTTCTGTCAGTTTCATCAATTCTTTCTATCAGTTTCATCAATTCTTTCTATCAATTTCTTTAATCAATTCTTTCTGTCAGTTTCATCAATTCTATCAATTTCTTTCATCAATTCTTTCTATCAGTTTCATCAATTCTATCAATTTCTTTCATCAATTCTTTCTATCAGTTTCATCAATTCTTTCTATCAATTTCTTTCATCAATTCTTTCTATCAGTTTCATCAATTATTTCTATCAATTTCTTTCATCAGTTCTTTCTATCAGTTTCATCAATTCTATAAATTTCTTTCATCAATTCTTTCTGTCAGTTTCATCAATTCTTGCTATCAGTTTCATCAATTCTATCAATTTCTTTCATCAATTCTTTCTATCAGTTTCATCAATTCTATCAATTTCTTCCATCAATTCTTGCTATCAGTTTCATCAATTCTTTCTATCAGTTCCTTTCATCAATTCTTTCTATCAGTTTCATCAATTCTTTCTATCAGTTTCTTTCATCAATTCTTTCTATCAGTTTCATCAATTCTTTCTATCAATTTCTTTCATCAATTCTTTCTATCAGTTTCATCAATTCTTTCTATCAGTTTCTTTCATAAATTCTTTCTATCAATTTCTGTCATCAATTCTTTCTATCAGTTTCATAAATTCTTTCTATCAATTTCTTTCATCAATTCTTTCTATCAATTTCTTTCATCAATATTTTCTATCCACTTGTTTCCAAAACTTTAATTTTATTTTTATTCATTTTTTTAATTTGATTTTTTTTTCTGATATAATATTTTCCCTGAATCTTTTTCGTCCATATTTTGCCGTCACTTCTACCTTTTTTTTTTTTTAAATTGTATTTTTCATTAACTTTTCTCGAGAATTTTTTTACTTGTCCTTTTCTACGTCTCTCTCTCTCTCTCTCTCTCTCTCTCTCTCTCTCTCTCTCTCTCTCTCTCGTTATTTTCCGTCAGCTCCTTGTAACTGTGTCTTCAGGTTTCATTTATCACTTCCCTCCTTTTTATTTTTATTATTATTATTATTATTTTTTTTTTATCATCCCGTTTCTCTTCCAGTCAAATTTCTGGTTATTTTTCCTCCCCATGAATCTTATCTTTAGGTACACATCATCATCATCATCATCATCATCATCCCCCTCCTCCATCTCCTCCTCCTCTTCATCATCATCATCATCTTCATCCCCCTCCTCCATCTCCTCCTCCTCCTCTTCATCATCATCATCACCATCATCATCATCATCATCATCATCCCTCTCTTCCTCCTCCTCCTCCTTCATTTCAACATCATCATCATTCCTCTCTTTCTCCTTCTCCTTTTCATCATCATCATCATCATCCCCCTCCTCTTCCTCCTCCTCCTCCTCCTCTTTATCATCATCATCATCATCATCATCACCCTAATCTCCCCCGTCTCGTAATTCACATTTCATCAGCCCCTTTTCAATTAATTTCGGTCGCTATTTTCGTCATTTCCGTCAATCCTATCTCTCTTTTTTTTATCCTTATATTTATTAACTTCCCCTCTTTACACTTTTCAATAGCGATTTATTTTATTTTTTCTTTTTTTTTGGGTCGGTCTTAGGTACAATTTTATCAGTTTTCGTACTCTCTCTCTCTCTCTCTCTCTCTCTCTCTCTCTCTCGTTCTTTCTTTCTCTCACTCTCTCCAGCCACCTTTTTTAGTTTTTCTTATATTTGGCTTTTCCACCAGTTTTTTTCGTCAATTTTTTTCCATCGGTTTTTTTTCCGTCATTTTCTTTTTTTCTTTTTTTTTTTTTGTCCATTCCAACAGCAATTTTTCCCTTGCGCCAACAGACAAGTTAATCCGGCAGCCAATCATCATCCGTCTCCACCAGGCGGCCAATCAGAGGCAGGCAGTTGGGTTGTTAGTGTGTGATTGGCTCAGAGAGAGAGAGAGAGAGAGAGAGAGAGAGACTATGAAGGAGTGTGGCGTGGAGTGGCAACAGAGATTTTTTTCAGGCGTTACTCTCGTGAACTGTATCTGGGACGCCTGTGAATGGATACAAAAAATAAATAAATAAATAAAATAGATGAGAAACTTCCTTCTCCGGAAATATAGACAGACAGATAGATAGATAGGTAGATAGATAGAAATTAGCCCTCATGGTCTGATAATTTCTGCTATTTTATATTCGACAATTTTTTTTTTATTCAACTGAGAGCGGGTCGTAGGAGACAAATGGGGAATGAGTTTTCGTACTGAAGGGTTTAATACTGAGGTCTCGGGAGCTACACATAACTGGACTGAAGAGGTTAACACTGATGAGAAAAGCAGTTGGATAAAAAATAAAAAATAAATAAATACAAGAACTGCGATGGAAAAAAAAATTGAAAACAGTAGTTGATGATTAGCGCTAGTCTCTTCAGTCTGTCTTTTTCACTGATTTATTTACTTGTTTATTTTATTCGTTTATTTATGCCATTTTATTTATTTATATTTTTTTTTTGCTGCCTCCGCCCGGTTTAATTAAGCATTTGGGAGACCTCTCGTAATGAAAGGGCTAATAGGAGTTGAATTTAACCTCTCCAATCCGCGAAAATTATTCAAAACGGGTTAATATTGATTTGGAGAAGTGCGTAAAATCCCCAGCCATAGTGAAATACATTAGTTGTCCCGCGAAGTGTAAAGGTTAATAAAAAATGAATTAGTTTCCCCTCTTGTTCACCGTGCCTCCCCCCATTTTCCGTGACGCTTAGAAAATGGGATGAATTAGGCTTTTCAATAACGCTGCTTCATTTTCGTGCCCCGTCCTCTCTTAATTAGGTCATCATCATTAATCAGTAATTGCTACAGTTTGTGGCGGTGTTAGAGGGCACATTTAACACCTTCAGCGCTAGGACTCATTTTAATTTTATTCTTGCTGTCTTACGATTTTATTCGGCTTTGTAAATCACTCTAAAAATGAAGTTAATTAATGGAGAAAAAGAAGGCTTAGATCAGTGCTTATCGACCACACGAGAGACAACAGGGCGGACAGACAGTTTTTGGTACCAGTCATCCCCCTGGCCACGACTTGCAGTACTGTGTTACATCCAGATCCCCAATTTTGGTAATGGACAAAGAAGTAAACAATATTTATCTTCCCTCCAGTTCAGAGTCTCCTCCTAGGTAAATAAAATGGTCAGGTGAGATAAAAAAAAAAAAAAAATTATATATATTAGTAGTGAAAGTGTAAATGGAGACTACCAGGTGTATATGATCCTTCCATTTTGACAATTCTCCAAATCTGAATAAAATAATCATGGTGGAGAAAGAATAATAACTAAAAGACGTGCTGGGCTGAAGGTGTTAATTGTGCCGTGGTCATTAGTGGGTAATTGGGCCATTTTGTTGGGCTGTTAGAGAGGGTAGTTAAGGCAGTTTAGCATCGTTTGGTCCCCTCATTTACCTGCTGGCTTGTTACGTGAGGGATAGCTTGGTGAATTTAGACTTGTTTTGTTTACTTAGACTAGGTTAGGAAAGGTTAGGATGGTTAGGTTATGCCCGGTTGTTGGGCTTGATTTAGGTAGGTTATTAGTTAGGTTAGGTAGGCTTGGTTAGGTTAAGTTAGATTAGGTTAGGTTACATTGCAGTAGATGAGGTTAGATTGTAGTAGTTAGGCCATGTTAATTATATTTCGTGTACTTCAGGTTAAGTCGAGTTTATCTTGGCTATGGTGAGTTAAGCTAGGTTAGATTACATTACTAAATTTTGTGTTCTCTCTTGTTGGTTTTGTTGTTATCATTAAAAGCATCATTTTTTTAGTGCAACGAAAATCCCTAATCCATTCTGTTAAAAGTTCCATCAGCTTTAAATTTACATATCTGTTTCATTACATCTGAAAATTTTTGCCAGGCCTAATATTTTTGGGAATGGATGAAAACCACATCACTTTCAACTTTTTATTGGACAAGTCTCCATATACACGTTATAAATGGGAGTTACGCAGAGCCAGACACTATGTACTTAACGAGGCTGCCGTAGAAATGGGTACTAAGGTGCGGTGTTAAATTTGTCAACAGTTGCGTTCGAGTTTGAAGATGTTGTGCGTTCGAGTCTGGTGGTATGATTAGCCACCTAAAGCCGAGAGTCGCTTTCATTTCTCTTTCGTGATTTTTTTTTTTCTATGTCGGGCGTGTATGAGTATATATATGTTTTTTTCTCGTAGGAGTAGATCTGAACTTACGAAGCCTACGAGAAGGTTTTTCTTAACTCCTTGTCATATCGCTTAAAAGAAATATTAAATGAATTGGAAGACATAATCATCGTATTCGCCAACATTTTTTTTTTTAAATCACCATCAGTCAGTGTAAATATTACTATGAAAATGTTAGAATATCGAAAATAATTTACGGGTGTTGAATAATGTGTCGCCGTTATTAGGAGGGACATTTTTATCTCGCATGACATTTAATTGTTTAGCGAATTAATCTGGTTTCTGGCAACCCTACAACTGGGCGGTTAATTCTAATCTCATGACGCAGCCAATAATCAACGGTATTTGGGACATTTGTTGCCGCTGTCGGTTGTAACGCTAATTAATTCCTATTTTCCTTTTGACAATTAGATAACGAAAGGATGTTGATTTTTTAAAAACATACCGTGTTTTTATTTTTTAATATCCTCATGACAAGCTGATAATGAAAAGAATTAGAAGTTTGTTGTTATTATAGATAATGAAAACAGTTGTGTTTGATAATATTGTGCTGGGAATTAGGTTACACGAAAGATAAAAGATGCCGTTTCTCAATGTATTTTTTTTTTCCAGAATACACATGAGTACAGTTTATATATATATATATATATATATATATATATATATATATATATATATATATATATATATATATATATATATATATATCGCGGTTAGTAGGCTACATGAAAGAAAACGTGCCACAGCTCAAAACAGAACGCACCTGTTTGCAAAATACACCGTACCGTCCTTGTATGTATAATTATTTCCGTATTGTCCTCACGCAAAGGGTGTGTGTTACAACAAAGGGGAAAATGTTGAGCTAAAATTATTATGCTTGCAGTTCTCATCATGCTAGGCTTCTGAGAGCCGTACATACCCTTCACAGACCCACACAAGTAAAGGGTAATGGGACAGCCTGCGTCACTGGGGTTCCACACGCCCCACCATTATAAATACTCTCACGCAAATGACTTCTTTTTTGTTTTACATAATTTCACAGGCATTTGTTCGGCGTGGGAGAGAATGTTAAAACTTTAAGGATTAGACAGCCTTTATAAACCGCTTCAGTACGAGCTGTCTTTCGAAAAATAAACAACAACAGTAATAATAATAATAATAATAATAATAATAATAATAATAATATGGAAGGAGCAGGAATGAACTATAAACGTCGGTAAATTGAAAGGGTTAAACCAGCCATAGAAAACGGAAGAGTTGTGTTTACAAATTGTTTGGCGGGCGACAGACAGAGACAATATGGCGTCAGTTGTCCCATTCCCATTTATTGTACGATCTTTTTCATTTATACGGGATTGGAACAGCTCGATTTTATAATTATTTTCATTTATTTTCCTGCAATTATCAGAAATGTGGGTCACTTGTAGCCATTATGGGAATTAATTGAGCTGCCGTTATTATGAATGTGAATAGCACCAGTTGTGAGGCTTTGGTGTATAACAATTAGGCTATACATATTCCGGAGAGAAAGAGAGAGAGAGAGAGAGGCGGGAGGGGGATGTATAAGAGAGCGAGTGAAGTGTTCTGAGAGAGAGAGAGAGAGAGAGAGAGAGAGAGAGAGAGAGAGAGAGAGAGAGAGGATGTATGGAGTGAAGTGTTCTGGTGGACTTAGAAGGCTCAACACCTCTCCCTTACCGGTTTAGTTCCGTATATTTCAGTTACTCTCTTTTTTTTTTTTTTTACAATTTACATATGTACTGTACTTAAGTAATACATATTAGCGAATTCCCACATTAATAACGTGTTCTTTTATAATATTCTTTTAGGGATCAATCAGTAAAAAATATATAAATAAAATAATGAAGAAATAAATAATATAAATAAAATAAGATACTACAATAATAAAATAAATAAATGAATAAAACAATAAATCAATAAAACAAATAAAATAAATAGATAAAAAATAATGAAAGAAAGAACAAAATAATGAAATATAATAAATAAATAGAATAATAAATGAATAAAGTAGTAAATAAAATAGTAAAATATATAAATAAAAGTATGAAAAATAAACCATAATATAATCTAGCATATTACTTTACTTTTGAATTTCCACATCATTTGCATAAGAAAAAATCCACCTAAACAGTCCACTCTAATCTATATATTTTTTTCCTTTTTCCTTTAATTTCATCACAGTCTGCCTAAAATTAACACAAGGGAATGTAGAGTTTCATATTGTTTCGCCTCTCACCTTTATCTTTTCATCTCGACACCATTTGCATAAAGAGACAGTACGTGTGTGTTGTTTATTGGTGTTTTGTGTGTTATATTTGAGTAATGTCGACGTGGTTTGCATCAACGACGTACAGTGAGTAATTATAGATAGATGGGTGGATGGATAGATAGATTGATAGATAGATAGATGGATGAATGGATAGATTAGATGGGTAGATAGATACAGATGGATAGATAGATAGACAGATAGACAGTTAGATAAATAGACAGACAGGTAGATAGACAAAATAGATAAATAGACAGATAAAGAGATAGATAACTGGTAGGGAAGAGGTGCTATGGGGATCCTCCTAAGCCCACAAGAATCAAAACTATTCAGATATTAGTCAAACACTTTTTCTTAACCTCCTTATCCTCGTTTCCGGACAACCAAAGAATATACAGAATTCATAACGAAACATTGAACAATGTATACCATTCAATGTATATAAATTGAAGTTAGTGTATACGGTTCAGTATATGTATATTAGTGTATACCATTCAATATATTTAAATTAGTGTATACCATTCATTATATAAATTAGTGTATACTATTCAATATATATAAATTTGTGTATACCATTCACTATATTTAAATTAAAGTTATATTATGCACACTAGTAAGGCAAATTAGGTATACCCCAGCAAGCAATATAAAATGGTAACAGATATTCTCCATAGATAGTTCAAGGTAAGTATACTCTAGGACGAAAATGCAAGGAATCGCAGTATACCCTAGGACAAAAATACAAGGAAGAACAGTATACCCTAGAACGAAGATACAAGAAAGAGCAGTATACCCTAGGACAAAAATACAGGGAATCGCAGTATACCCTAGAACGAAGATACAAGGAAGAGCAGTATACCCTAGGACAAAAATACAAGGAAGAGCAGTATACCTTAGGACAAAAATACAAGGAAGAGCAGTATACCCTAGGACAAAAATACAAGGAAGAGCAGTACCGGTATAGCCTAGAACGAAAATACAAGAAATAGCAATACAGTATACTCTAGGACAAAAATACCAGGAATATCATCACTATTTTCAAGGTAAAGAACAGTATACACACTTCAGGACGAGGCGTGGGTCTGGGTGTATGGCTGTGAGCTTCAAGGCATTTCTGGTACCACTTTTTCATACTAGTTTTTTCATACTAGTCTTTATCCACAAGTTAATATTTCCCTCTGTGTTGTTTATGTAGTGTGTGTGTGTGTGTGTGTGTGTGTGTGTGTGTGTGTGTGTGTGTGTGTGTGTGTGTGTGTGTGTTCGATTAACGCTGACTGTGCTGATATTAAAAGCCTGTAAAAAAAAACCTAAGAATATTATTGTTTTTATGCTCCTGTATTATATTTATGAGAATTATATCGACGTGAGAGAAAATATTACTTAAAAAGACAGTACTAACATATATATTTTCTTTTATTTATGTTACACTAGAGAGATGTTATTTTACATTATCAAAAAAAGAATATTAATGTATCTAAGTAAACTAAATCGCTAAGGAGGAGGTGCACAGATGGTCTTGGGAGCTCAAGAGAATACAGACCCTAAGACAAGAGCAATATTTTTTCTCAAGACAAAAACTTATATTATCCACAAAATAAAGCTTATAGTGAACGTAGCAACAACTCACACAAAGACGAAAGAAAATGAAAAAAGTAATAATTCAGGTGTACGGTATTTTCTTCGTCCAATAAATAAATAAATAAATAAAATCAGCGTATGGTCAAGGTAGAATTTTTAAATGCCAGCCGGAAGGTACATATCGACCAAAAAACAAATAATAATAATAATAATGATAATAATAATAATAATTATTATAATAATAAATAAATAAATAAATAAAACTTACATCGAGGCAGGAACACGCTAATAAATAAATGAATAAACAAATAACTAAGTATATAAAATAACCATCAGAATCTTAGGTGGTAGTAGACATATTCGAAGAGCGTTAGTTAATGATAATAATAATAATAATAATAATAATAATGATATTAATAATAAAGATGTCAGATTTACCACAGGAATCAATCATTTCAAGCCTTTCAGATAAATAAAAATGATACCTAGTTCTAGTTAGTTTGAAAGGTTTACAAGTGAGTCGATAAATAAAAGGAAAATAAGACTTAGATATCAGGCCTAAGTTTGTTAAGTTAGTTTCTCAAAGGAATAGCTAAAAAAAAAAAAAAAAAGATAGCTACCAAATCTAGTCAGTTTTACATTCTTTTCTGCCTAGTATTTTTATCTTTCCTAGCAATATTATAACGCACACAGCTCTCGATACGCACACAATAACGCACACTCCTCTCAATATGCTGTCAGTATGCTATCAATATGCTGTCAGTATCTTCTCAGTATGCTATCAGTGCTCTCATGATGCTCACAATATGCTCTCAGTATGCTCTCATGATGCTCACAATATGCTCTCAGTATGCTCTCATGATGCTCACAATATGCTCACACTATACTCTAACTATGCCCACAATATGCTTTCAATATGCTCTCAGTATGCTTTCAATATGCTCTCACTATGCTCACACTATGCTCTCACTATGCCTACAATATGCTCTCACTATGCTTTCAATATGCTCTCAGTATGCTCACAAAAAGACGGTGAAAAGAGTGGTCTGCTGGCGAGTTTCACCCCTATGTACACAGGGTATAAACACCAGCTTTAAAAATATTATGGGTGGTATTTTACGAGATTTGAAAATGGCGGTGGCAATAGAGGAAGATTGAGCTCTATTCTTGTGGGCTTAGGAGACTCTTATCACCCTTTTCCTTAGCGATTTATTTTCCCCTTTAACAGTATTCTCACTGGCATTTTTTCATACCGATACTCTCACAATTTGCTTCAGTGAGAATTAGTAAAATATCAACGAACCGTCTGCAAAATAAACAGCAAAGGAAGAAGTGTTTGTGGTCTCTTAAACCACTGAGAATACGGCTCAGAGATTCGAAATTAGTTTGTGAAGAAATCATCAAACTTATCAGTAATTTGAGATAAGATCGTCGGCATTTTCTTTAATCTTCACGTCAACCACTTTATTCGTATTCCCGCTAGCCTAGATTGTAACACCTCTTCCTTGGCGATCTATTCTGCTTGTTACATCTTACTATTCTCTTGTTTATTAGTTTCTTTAATTACCGACAATTTTTATCGGTAATATACACGAGGAAAAGAGTATTAAGGTGTATTGTGTAAAATAATTCGCCAAAGAGGACGCGTAACGAATCTTCTGAACTAAGGCGACTCCTGGCCTTGGGTTTCTTGTAACACATGATAGAGTAACGTTATATATATATTTGTAACTTGTCATAAAATTTCTATATAAGGACCTAAATGCTACGACTTATAGGCTAATGACTAGTAGTTGCAAGGCGCACTTAATAATAATAATAATAATAATAATAATAACAATAATAAGAAAGGTAATAATATAACACTATTAAGGGTATATGGAATGGGCTATGGCATAAATCGATGATGGGAGCCTCTACCTTAGGTCAAATTAGGTAGGGTAAGGGTAGATAATCATGAATAAGAGTAGGCAATGCTGAACCAAGGCCAATGTGGAGGGTAGGTAAGATGTGGTGCTGTGTTATGCAGTGTGTGACACGATGTGGTAGGTCAGATTTTTTTTCTCTGTAAAGGCAGCCTATGATAGATTAATTTGAATAGTTTTGCATGCTTGATAAGCTGGTTTGTGAAAAGTTAGATAAGGTGCTCTTGTGGCAGGTAACGCAATCCTATGGCAGCAATGTATTTTTTTTTTTTTTAATGACGCACATGATGATAAGCTTCACGAGATTATATATATATATATATATATATATATATATATATATATATATATATATATATATATATATATATATATATATGCTATTTGTGTGTGTGTGTGTGTGTGTGTGTGTGTGTGTGTAATTACTCAGATATGGAGTTATTAATGTGTATGGAAGATATACGATATATTTCGTAATTTTTTCTGAATAATTATTTGGCTTAAATGAAGCTTTATCCATTTATTAGCAAAATGATCAATGTGCGTAATGGCAGAAGTGAACTTAATTGGATAGCCCATTATTAAGTTGAAAAATAGAAAATTAAAACATCAACGCAAAACCAAACATAATGACTTAAGACAACAGTATGTTTATTTAAAGCAACATATTATACCGATATACAAGCCACTTAGATATAAAACGCATTCAGAGCAACTGTAAATACCGTAAAAATAAAATATCCAACTCAAGGGTCAAAATCCATCCTCGCAAACGTAGACAAACTGAAAGCAACACAAACACATCGTTAAACTCAAGACTCAAGGCCATTCCCGGGCAACTCACCCCACTAGCCTACTTATCCCTAGGTAACTGAGAAAATAACATATCCGGCTGAGTTCCTGAGAATGCTGGAGTCTTGAGCTGAACGCATTATCATTTTCCCTATATACACGTTCAGGCCTTGTCCGTGTGCTATTTTATCCTAGTGAACGACAACACAAGTAAGTAATTATTTGGTCCTAGGTTAACATCTAGTCTGTTTAGTAAAATCAAAATCTATATGGTAATCGTATTTTTTAGAGAGTCACGATCGCCAAGCCTAGCTAAGTTAACACGAGCCTAACAACGCCTGCCCCTCCGTCTGGGTAATGTTTATACACTAAGTTAGCTCTAAGTATTTTCAAGCGGCTTATTATCGTATACCGGCTGTCTTAAAGTCGGTATAGTCCTGTATGAACTGTTTTCAGGTTAAGACAGTCGTAGATAAACTGTTTTCAGGGAGGTATCTAACATCAACTATTTGCTTTTCCAGATACGTCAGTCTACCATGAACTGTCAAGTGCCGAAGAGTTCTCCACTGTTTTCCAGTTTCCTCCAGTCTAAGGTATTTTTTTCTCGAGAGTTTTTCATTCCAAGCGTGTATTTTCAGGTCCTTTTTCCTCTAAGTAAACGTCTTTAAAAATTGTCCTGCAGTTGTTTAAATCCATCAGAATATGTCCACGTCTTGCCTTTTCAAACATCATTAGGCTTGTATAAACTTTGCCAAGCCTCTGTTTTTTTAGTTTCTATTCCAGTATTTGACTCTCCTTAAATCTTCTTTCTATCAAACTCAGACTTATTCTAACAGTCAGCTTATTTCCCATAGTTTTTCCTTTTAGCCATTGAACAAGCTTGAAACTGTCTTTGGTAGTGTCGCAAGCTTCGCCATTTTCTACAGAGCTTTGGGTCTTATTTCAGCCACGTAATGCTTTCTAGAGACACGGGCAGTAAGCTGATGTGCAAGAACAACGGGTATATACAGAGAATAACGGCACTCATCCAGTAAGGGCTATTATATATGGTCTTTTCCCCTCCACATTCTTTTCAGTTTTTAAAAGCTTTTCGAATTTCTGTTTCCCTTGGGCATATCAGTGGTGTGTTGTCAGGGGGAACGTTAGGTTTGTCCGCTTTCACTTACATTTGTTAGTTTTATCTTTCGTAGCTTTATCATTCTTCGTTTTATTTTTTCAGCTTTATATTTGCTAGTTTTATCTGTTAGTATTATCTTTATTAGTTTTTTCTTTGTCTTTACCTTTGTTAGTTTTATCTTTGCGTTTGTCTTCACTCTTGTTCACCTCTAGACGGTTTTAAAAGGTGATGGATGTAAATCTATATCGTGTTTTTATTTTCATTTTTTTTTCTGCTTTTATTGTTGTTTTGCTGCCACTAATGTTGGCTTCGTTGTTTTCTGTTTAATTAATTTCATTAATTTCCTTTTAGTCGTTTTCCTCTCCATCCATAATTGTTAGGTTAGTTTCCCTTGATTGTCTCGTTCTTCTTTCTTGATCTATTGTTAGTTGTTTGTTCCTTTTTCATTGATTAGAACTTGATTATGGTCTTGTTTGTCATTAAGTATTGGTTTGTATACAGGTTTAGCTTTCTTTGTTTCCACTGCTAGCTTTCTCCACTGTCTTATAGCTTTGTTTCCTTTCACTTTATTTTTTATTTGTCTTCGTTCAACTGTCTTTATTCTCTCGGATGGTCTGCCTGTAATGCGTGTTTATGTATTTTTTACCTTCTATGTATCAGCAGCTGGTTTTCTTTGCAACATCCACGATATCTCTACATTTTCATTCGTTCAGCTTTCTGTGTCTTTTCTCATGGTTTTATCTGTATTTTTTTTTTTTTTATTCGCTGACCTTTGCGAGTTTATAAAATGATTTCGAGCTAGGCTTTTGTTTGTGACGTCACTTTCAAATATTTTTCTGTAACAGTGCATCGGTTTTCAAATATATTGTGAGTTTCTGATACTGTTTGGTACAATGTCACGTATTTTGAGTTCATATTTTTCTTATTTTTGGCACACCTTTTTATTTACTAGGTTATTTTTCCATAGCGATACGTCATTTTATAGATGAGTTGGAAGTTTAAAATTCTCTCTCTCTCTCTCTCTCTCTCTCTCTCTCTCTCTCTCTCTTTACATACTCTTAGCACTATATCGTCCACTTTGTCTATGTACATCCCAACTTTGGCACATAACTTTCTGTAGTCTATAATTACTGGGTTATATTTTCTCTTTGGCACATTCGTATCTTTCAGTTCATACTTTTATATCGGGTTTGGCACTATATTTTACTTGTTTTTTCTTCTTTGGCACATCAGAAAGTACAGTACATTAGGCATTTCAGTCATACGGTTGTGCTTTGTAACTTATATTTTCTTTTTATGAATGTTGAAACTTCATTTTTTGGCACATCGAAACATAGAACAACAATATCCCTCTACATCCTTTATATTTATTCTAAGTTCATTCTCACCGACATCAGACACATCAATATATTTATCTTCTATTCACTGCATTATTCACTGTGTCGCAATGCACCTTCCTTTATAATAGATGTTATATTTTTTTCTCTCTCCTCGACACATCTCAAAATTCCAGTAATATATTTTTTTTTTTCCTGTGTAAAAAGTTCGTCGGTGCGGCGCTGGTAGAAAGTTTTAATAGTTTTCTCCAATTAACTCTCGAAATGGCTAAAAATATTGACAGCACAATTAAAAACAATTACATACAATATATATTTTTGCTTTTGCTTCTTGTTCCTGCTGCTCTGAGCTTATGGTGAAATGTTTTTGTTCTTGTTTACTGTTGGTGTTAGGATGGATGGATGGAGTTTTGAAGGGAAGAGGGAGAGATGGAGAGATAAAGGAGGAGAAGATTGGAAGGGATGGGGAGAGAGGAAAGTAGGAATGGAAAGGGAGAGGACAGGGAAACACAGGAGTGAAGGAGGGAATGTGAGGGAGAGAAAGAGGAGGAGAAAGGGAAGAGAAAAAATAGGGAAGAGGAGGGGGAGAAGTAGGGAAAGTGAGAAAGGGGAAGGGAAGAAAGAAATGTTAAAAAGTGGGATATAATGAGGATAATTGGCGAGACTGAACCACGGCGTAGGTTGGCTGAAATATTATCAAGAGAAGGGAGAGTAGGAAGAAGGGAGGGGGGGGTAGAGGGAAAAAAGGCTTGGGGAAAAGCTTAGGGTAGGGTGTGAAGGAGGGTGTATCAGTGCCAGGCTGGGGGAGGGGGTATGGGTGTGGTGGGTGGGGGTGAGGGTGGGGGGTGTCGCTGGAGGAGGAGGTAGAGTCTGTTGTTGAGGCCGCGGTGCGTGTCGGTCACCACCCCCACGGTACCCTCACTCTCCGTCACCACCTCTCCGCCCACACTGCTACCACCCTTCCAACTGCCACCCCTCTTCCCACCATTGCCACCGCCTTTCCCACCACTGCCACCAATCAGTCCCTCACTCTCAGCCTCCCCAGCGGCGCCCAGGGTGAGCACGACGTCCTCGCTGGTTGCGTCGTGCCAGTACGTGGTGGATCCCTCCCAGCCGTGTGCCTTGCCCCGCCCCCGTGCCAACAGGAACCCACCCACCAGCAGCGCCACACCCAGGCAGGTGGCCACCACGCCCGCACCGACCACCGCCCCGTCGCTGACCCTTCCATGGCCCAGACCCACTGGCAGGGGCTGACTGGGGTTCAGGCTGTGGTGGCTGTCCCCGCGGTACACCCACAGGTCTTTGTAGCTGGCCGCCCCGCCCCGCACACTGACACTCACATGGCCTCGATCCTGCCCGCCCTCATGCACGCCCTTGATTCCCTTCACGTGATCCATATGTCCAACTTCCATCAATTTCAGGTGGACACGCTCATGGCCACCCTCGCTTGGCGTCATGTGGCCTCGCTGGTGTCCTCCTTTGCTTGCCTTAGCGTGGTGGCAGTGTGGTGTGGTGGTGGCCGCTCTCACCCGTGCCTTCCTCAATGGCTGCACACCTTTTGCAGCGTGTTTCGGTGACGGGGTGGAGGGACGCCCGTTGTGGCTGCCCTGGAGGGTGTTGGCGGCTCGTGTAGACGCAGATGTGGTGATGAAGTCTGGCGGCATCCTGTTGTGGACCACCCAGTATGGCGGACCTTCCTGGGTGGTCGTAGCAGTGGAGGGTGTGGTGGCGGGTGTGGTGGTGGTGGTAATGGCCGGGGGAGGTGTGTGGTGGTGATGGTGGTGGTGGTGTGGTAATGCATCCTCCACCACAGTCTGGTCCTGATCATCCGGATCAGTGCCATTAGCCACCGTGACCTGCGGTGTAGTGTGCAGTGTGGCCGCCACTTGTCCTGCCTCGTAGTAATGGCTACTGCTGTTGTCTTGGTGTGTGGCGGGTGTGGGTGTGGGTGTGGTGGGTGTGTCCTGCCGGCTGGTGGTGGTGGTGGTGATGCTAGTAAAGTCACTCTTCTCCAACAGCATGACTGGCTTGTAACCCAGGCTGGCCGGGGTCGCACACCTGCAAACAAATCAATACAGTTACATGAGACCTTTCATCATCATCATCATCATCATCATCATCGTCCTATTCCTCCTCCTTCTCCTCCTCCTCATCATCATCATCATCATCATCTTCATCATCATCATCATCGTCATTTCACAGCTTATTCCCACATAAAAAGATATTGTGAGGTAATATTCAAGGACAAAGTTAAAGCCGTGAAGTGAAAACCTTGTCAACAAAGCACCCAGTAAATTTGGCCACACAGTCATTTATGCATCCAGA
This sequence comes from Coenobita brevimanus, assembly GCF_032717465.1. Lineage (NCBI taxonomy): Eukaryota > Metazoa > Arthropoda > Malacostraca > Decapoda > Coenobitidae > Coenobita > Coenobita brevimanus. The sequence goes on from NC_137018.1 coordinate 47,765,106, forward strand.
ATCTTTGTTTCACCTCACAAGCTGAAACATCTGAGTATATTTTCTATTTTTTTTTATATACATGCGCTTCAGACAAGCCTGCCGGACTTAGTTATTCTGTTGACTATCAAGTTAAAAGAGAGGCGCTACCAAGGCGAAAAAGTCCCATGAACACGTCAGAAATCCTAACTTTTTAAATAGGGCGTGAAAAGCGAGACGTCGCCCCGAGTCACGTTAGTTATTCCTACACATTAGTTTTAACCTTGTCGCACTGCCGGCATTGTGACCCGCATTCTCATTACTTTAGGAGGCTGTCTAACTCCTCCTTAGCAATAAATTTTACTTACTACACTCACTCTTTCCTTGCCTGTTGCTTGTTTTGGTATTGCTTGGATATGTAACATATAAGATAAATATTAACCTGTCAGATGCTAATTTACGCTGGTTAGGAAGGGGTGGTAAACCTCTTCGTAACTAAGCAAAAATATAGATCTATTTGCCTGTTATAATGTACTGAACTTCATTTTGTTATACTGTAAATAAATTGCTTTTTTGGATCCGTTTAGAATAAGGTCGCCAGTGGCTGAATCGGTAGAGAAGCGGCCTGCAGTCCTAATGGACCCAGGATCGAATCCCGGCTGGGGCAGGGAACACTTTAAGGATTTGAATTTCATAAAAGCAGAATTTACTGATCTACCAGAAAACCCACCGACATGTGGTAAAAATACCTCCATTGATACCAGTACACCAGCCTTGTATGAGACAGCCCTAGCATATATATATATATATATACTGTATATATACGTGCTGGGAGTGAAGGAGATAAACTGTTCACACCACCCCGAATCGAACCACAGTCAGACTGTCTTAGCAATCCCAGACGCAATAGTTAAAGTTAGTGGCCACGTAACCTGTTCAGGCCGAAGACATCGTTGGATTTTAATCTTGCTATCTCCAGATGCTTTCTTTCAAGTAAGGAGAAACTCTACGAACTGAGGAGGTTGGATAGTCTTCATTGCCTCCATCACCATTAAAGCTCATCCTTTATGACCGTCTGGTGATTGTAATATACAATGAAACAAAAGGCGTCATGGTAGTTAATCTCTCCAGACAGATGACCTATTTCTAGTTTGTTCCTGCTGCTGTCGCTCTTTTATTCAACTTGGGAAAGAGCTCTGATACAAACGGGGTCAGTGAGAGCCACACCTAACCCTGCCGACTCTGAGAGGCTGACTTAAGCAGAATACAGTCGTCAGGAGGCAGCCAGAATAAAACAAATACGGCGTGACCACAGTGATGGGGTTGAAGGGTGGAGGGTGCCTGTGCATGTCCATCCCCGCGCTTGTTCAAATTCCCATCACCCTCAGAACATCGGTAAATTTATGATCTTGCTGCTTCCAGACGATTTTATTCAACGTAGGAAAGACATATGGTGTGCAGAGGGTTAATGAAGGCTGTGCGTGACTCCTCTAGTTTGCAATATCTCCATAAAATTGAATAATAAAACGTCTGGAGATAAAAAGAATGAATCAAAATAAGTCCTCGGTTTGAAGGGATGAGAGAAGTTTCCCGTCTTCTGTGGGTTATTGAACATCGCAGTAATATCCGACGTGCTCCGTAAAAAATAAAAATAATACGAATAATATTTTCAGTTTGCATCGACAGGCGGACGTGAATATCATTGAAGTTGGAATATAGGTTAAACATCCCTCGTATACCCCCAGAAATAGTAAGAAAAATAGTAGTAAAAAAACATAGATGCAAAGAAAAGAAACCAAGAAAAAGGAAAATAATGACTATGAGTATGAAAACGTAAATATCAAAGTAAATAAGAATATATTAGAGTTAAATTGAAATAGTTAAAATTGCCATGCACCTCCCACCTCCCCCCCCCAAAAAAAAAGTTTTAGAAAATACTCAAAAAGGCAAAAACAGAAGACAAAAAAGTGTCAATTTATAACCGTAGGCAGATGTGGAGCCGGTGGAAGTTGTAACTGCAAAAAACTGTGAGGAAGTTTGATAGGAAAGTTGGCAACGGCGCAGAGAGAGAGAGAGTTTTAATGTCGTTGGCGAGAGAGAGAGAGAGAGAGAAGGAATATTTTTACAAAGATAACTGACTGCTACGTAAGTGGTTCATCACACACACACACACACACACACACACACACACACACACACACACACAGTTAGATAGATAGATAAAGAGAGAGAGAGAGAGAGAGAGAGAGAGAGAGAGAGTTGATTAGTGACACTGATTGTGGGTAGACTGACTGTGTGTGTGTGTGTGTGTGTGTGTGTGTGTGTGTGTGTGTGTGTATTAAGACAATACAGTGATGTGCTGAGTAGGGACAGTATTGCTAGGAGAACCTTTTGTCCAGACCTCCTTACGGGATGCGGCGTCTGGTCATACACAAATACACAAGAGCAGAATAAACTCATCTAGCATTTGTTCAAATCTGGCTCCGAATCAGTTTGTGTTATATGACTTGTATCTCAGTTTAATCTCTTGAGGTCTCTCCTAAGCTGAATAAAATCGTCTGGAGAAAGCACTATGGGGAGAAACACGTCATGGTAGGGAAGCGGTTGATGCTTTAAATATCTGTAGTTCGTTCAGTTTAACTTGGCGAAGATTTTTACTCATTTACTATTTATTTTCCGTATTTCAGTGGCTGTATATGACAGTACTTCGCTCTATTTCCTTTCCATAGCACTTCCTCGTGACTAGCACCATATTTTAGCGTTAATCTATAGTTACCGTACGTCTCAGCACTGTATATGGTGATACTGCACTTTTAGGCCAAGATATAGTAAACAGAGTATAGCATCGCACACGCACAGTATCATCCACAGAAATTACCGGATATAATTCACGGTGTTTGGAATATATCAGGAAATAAATGTGGGAATAAAAATAATAATAAAAGAGTATGTGAACCAGGAAATAATCAGACATCCTAGACAAATAAAAAGACTAATTAAAAATGTTTTTGAAAGAGGAAATGGTCAAATATACGGACCCAGAATTCAATAAAGATACATATACGTTGAAGCTGATGTAGCGAAACCCTGCAGTATTACCAGATGGGAGCTGTGGGTAATTAGTACTTTACAAGGGAGAGTTTAAAGGCCTGCGTGTGTTCGGGGGTTGGCAATACTGAGTTGGTGGAAATACACGTGTTTTAGTGAGGGGTATTATCAGTATTGACCTTTATCTGTGTGTTGGGAATCATTATAAGTCTGGTATTTATAAAGTACAGTATTTCTGCACTCACTCGTTCGCTAACTAGCTAATTAACTCTCTCTTTCTCTCTCTCTCTCTCTCTCTCTCTCTCTCTCTCTCTCTCTCTCTCTCTCTCTCTCTCACCTGGTACTGTGTGACCTATAGAACCTGACAGGGGACTAGGCCATCCACCTCTTCATTCACACACACACACACACACACACACACACACACACACACACACACACACACACACACACACACACACACACACACACACACACTTACCCACCCATCCACCCATTCCCACCCACATACCCACACCCACACCCACCCACACCATGCACTCACCTGATGCTGTGTGACCTATAAAACCTGACAGGGGACTTGGCCATCCACCTCTTCATCCACATCACCTTGTCCGGGTCGCTGCAGTCCCACGCGTTGCCACTCATCTTTGCCACCTGCCGGAGGAGTGGACGGGCGTGAGAGAGAGAGAGAGAGAGAGAATTTTAAACTATCTGCCGGTGGAGCGGACGGGGTGAGAGGGGTGTGGGAGATGGGGGAGTGAGATGAAAGTCAGAGAGAGAGAGAGAGAGAGAGAGAGAATTTTAAACTATCTGCCGGAGGAGTGGACGGGGTGAGAGAGGTGTGGGAGAGGGGGGAGTGAGATGAAAGTCAGAGAGAGAGAGAGAGAGAGAGAAATTCAATACCTTACCTGTAAAAATAAAACAGTTACCTCAGTTTAAATTTTAACAGTCACACAAAACAACATCAATATTAACTCATCAGTTTATCTCAGTAGCAATAACGTAACTACTAACAATAAGAATAACAACAATAACAACATATCAAGTTTATTATCAACTGTAGTTTTAGTTATAAGCAAAGAAGAAGAACAACAACAACAACAACACAAGCAACAACAGTAACTCAAGCAGCAGTAAATTAAGCGCTGTTTATTTTTTTATTTTTTTCTTCCTGTTCATAATAAACAAAAGTGTATACTAAAAAGACTAAGTGCATTTCGTAGGACATACTCGTATAACTAATCTTTTCTTTCAAATTTCTTTAAATGTGTGAAAATTAAAACTCACTTTAATAACACTCTATGAAGTCAGTTTGTACAATTATAAGAAAAAAAGAAATTAATGTATTCTAAATTGCAAGCCAAATACAACACATTAAAATACAGTGTTGTGGATTTCTAACGCTATCAAACACGCTAATTCAGATTTCTCGGAATTTCTCTTTAAATGACTCGTATTAAATTAGAATATCCTGAGATTCTAAGCATCCTAAATTTAATCCACTTAAAATTTTCCAAACACTATAAGAAAGAGGTATAAAATTTTTAGTGTTTAAAGAAAATAAACAAACAATAAATAGAAAATAAACAAAAAATCAATAATCTCTTCGTATTTCAAAAGCATTTTAAAGTTTCAAAAAATAATAAACAGATAAATACAAAATAAGAAAAAGTAATCAGTCTTATTATTTTGTATTTCTGACCCAAAAATGCAAATAGAAATAAATACAAAAGTAAATTCTGTAAGGCTGCCCTGGAGATAAATTAATGTAAATTGTAGTGGTGTTTTCCTGGCATAATTGTATTGTGGAAAAGCGTGGGTGCTGGTGTGTGTGTGTGGGGGGGTGTGTGTGTGTGTGTGTGTGTATGTGTGTGTGTGTGTGTGTGTGTGTGTGTGTGTGTGTGGCTGTGTGTGTGTGTGTGTGTGTGTGTGTGTGTGGCTGTGTGTGTGTGTGTGTGTGTGTGTGTGTGTGTGTGTGTGTGTGTGTGTGTGTGTGTGTGTGTGTGTGTGTGTGTGTGGCTGTGTGTGTGTGTGTGTGTGTGTGTGTGTGTGTGTGTGTGTGTGTGTGTGTGTGTGTGTGTGTGTGTGTGTGTGTGTGTGTGTGTGTGTGTGTGTGTGTGGCTGTGTGTGTGTGTGTGTGTGTGTGTGTGTGTGTGTGTGTGTGTGTGTGTGCTGTTTTTCCTGCTGTTGTCGATGTGGTGGTGGTGGTGTTTGTGTTTTTGCTCTGCTGTTTGTGTTTTTAGGGGTTTTGTGGAGGTGGGGAGCGGGGGAGGGGGGGTTGGGAGAGGAGGAGGAGGAGGAGGAGAAGCAGGAGGAGGGGGAGGGGGAGGAGGAGAGGATGTCTGGGTGAGGAGGAAGAGAAGGATGGGAAGGAGAGTAAGATAAAAAGGAGAAAAGGAAGGAAGGGAGAAAATTAGGAAGGAAAAAGGGATAGAAGGAAGGAAGGAGGCAGGGCAGACAACCCCTTCCATACGAGATGCCTCACTTCAGCTGAATAAAATCGTCTGTAGGCAGGATGAAGGAAATAATAGACTGTAGTAATGAAATGATTGGCTATTATTTCTGACCGATTTAGTACTAGAATTTTCCCCTAAGCTGAAGGAAATCGTCTGGGAGAATAAAATCGTCTGGGGAGATAAAAACCAGTTGGCCACATTGAGGGACTTCATTTCACTTGCTAATACGCGTTTGTTGTCCTCATGAATATTATACCCATTGCCCTCACTCCTAGCGCCTTTTTATTTATATATATATTTTGTTAGTTTTCCTTTTCATGGATCCTACTCGTCCCGTTTGGAAGAGTGCTGCATGTGGAGATGATGATGATGATGATGATGATGATGGTGGTGATGATGATGATGATGATGATGATGATGATGATGGTGGTGGTGGTGGTGGTGATGATGATGATGATAATGATGGTGATGATGATGATGGTGGTGATGGTGATGATGATGATGATGATGATGATGATGGTTAAAATAGTGTTGATTTTGCAAATAACAGCGATGATGATAAAACAATAACACGTGATGAAAATTATGATAATAATGATAACGTTTATATTTTTTTCTTTAATCGTGTATTAATTTCCCCAGTGCTTCTCTCATTAATATTATAGTCAGCTGTGTACTTCAATTATAATTCCCCCTCCACCATCCCACTCCCCCTCCCTCCCCTCCCCTCCCCTCCGCTTCCCTCCCCTCCCCTTCCCCACACCACTGCCCCTCTCCTCTCCTTCCCCCATTCTCTCCCTCCTCCTTCCCCCTCCTCACCCCACTCCTCTCCTTCCCACCTCCCCTCACTCACTTCCCCTCCCCCTCCCCTCCTCTCTCTGGCTTCCCTTTGTCTGTGTCTTTGTAATCTTGTTGTCTTTGTTTGACCTTTTGTTCTTCTCTTCTTTTTTTTTGTTCTCGCTTATAAGGTTTCTGTTCTCTGTTCTCGTTTATTCCATTTTTTCTTTTTTTGTATGTAATATTTTCCGTCCTTTTTGTGAATTGTTTTTGCCGTGATTGTCTGTGTCTTTGTGTCTTTGTAGCCGCACTGTATTTGTTTGCTTCAGTGTTGTTTTTTTGTCGCTGTTTTTGTGCTTGTTCGTGAGGTATCTTTCTTGTTCGCATCCATATGTTTTCTTTGCTTTAACTGTCTTTTATTTTTCACATATAATATCCGTTTTTGCTTGAGAACATCAGTATTGGCGTTGCACATAATCAGGGTGTGTAACGACAGCCGGCGCCTCCACTGCAATTGCAACCTTACTACCCTTTTAGTACGGTCACGCCTCTCTTATTTTTTTTTAGTTAATTCTTGCTCATTATATTCAACTTAGGAAAGGCCTCTTCTGCTGAAAGCATCTGTAAGGCTGTCTGTAACTCATTTAATCCAATAATATAGAGACAGCAAGAGGAAACACACACACACACACACACACACACACACACACACACACACACACCAGCATCAATGAGTTAAAGTACAAGGGCGATAAAAGTCTATGGAATTCCCACCCCACGTTTCAGTACCAAGTTTACAAGGACCTCATAAAATAAACGGGGGACGAAATCCTTGAATATATCCCACCTAATGCACTACACGATTTCTTTTTCTTATCAACAGACAGGATTCTAGATTTACACTTCCAAATAGAGAAAAAGGAATTACGCACTAAGCAATTTTTCCACGATGAGGTGGTGTTAAACTGGCTTAATCTATATAAGTAAAGTGAGCTTTGTGAACGCAAGACGAGCGAGCGAGCGTTTGTACATACGCCTTTCATCACAATTTCATCTTGGTGTAAACTTTCAGTATTTCTGGTGAGGCAGTTGAACTATAACAGAAAAATAATTGGGCAAAAATATTTACTTTCTCACGTTTTCTCACACACACACACACACACACACACACACACACACACACACACACACACACACACACACACACGCACGCACGCACGCACACACACACACACGCACACACACACACACACACACACACACACACACACACACACACACACACACACACACACACACACACACACACACACACACACACACACACACACGATTGCACGCGCACGCGTTCGCGTGCAATCAACATATGAAAGTGAAAAATAACTCATACCTCGCATGTGTCATTTTCATAATGCTTTAAATCGATTTCATAGTGAAGCATGTCAGTTGAAGCCCTCGGTACATTCCCTTGGAAAGCTGGGATTCCAAGAGGTTTCTTTGGTCTCATGAGTACATATATAGCTATAAACAAAATTTATTGAATGTATCTACTACCTGCTGAAAGAATCTCTTCTCCATCTCACACAGTAGAAAAGTTATTAGCCTCTGAAAACCATCGCGGTCGGGCCGGGTAGTATCGGGCCGCTCATTCCTCAGCTGAACGTAAACATCGCTTCGCTACGCCTGCTCGCTTCGCCCGCTGCGCTCGCTCGCTCGTAATCATATCCTAACCTAACCTGACCTATGTTATCCTAATCTCACCTATCCTGTCCTGTCCTGTCCTGTCCTGTCCTATCCTATCCTGTCCTATCCTATCCCATCCTATCCCATTCTGTCT
>NC_137018.1:47778184-47783184 GCF_032717465.1 Coenobita brevimanus
ATTTGTTTCACGGGGAGGGGCACTAACCCCCCACCAACCCACTTACTGACATGTAGGGAGCTCGTATGGTTTGGTTATATGGTTACCACCCAGCGTTGTAAATGGTTTCTTGGCGTACAGGAAACCATCAGGCCTGTCACTCAATGTAAAGCCACCTGAAAACGAAAGAAGAGTAATAAGATGTGAGAGGAAAGATGGGATAAATAGGAGGAGAGGAGGGCAGGCACAGAAAAAGAATGCTAAAGGCTAAGGAAGAGGTAGGCAGCATTACATCAAGTGAGTGGATGATGGTCGCCACCGCCTACCATAATATCTATATCTATCTATCTGTCTATCTATCTATTTATCTATCTATCTATCTATCTATATCTGTCTATCAATCATATCTATCTATCTATCTATCTATATATATATATATATATATATATATATATATATATATATATATATATATATATATATATCTATATATATATCTGTATCTATATCTGTATCTATCTATCTGTCTATCTACACAGTATATGTGTGTATGTGTGTGTGTGTGTCCGTCTTTGTGTGTCTCTGTTCATCTGTCTGTCAGTCTGTCTATCTGTCTATCAGTCAGTCTGTCTATCTATCCATCTATCTATTGACCTATCTCCACCTGTCTCCTTTAGTCATTTTGGTGAGTGATGGATGTTGCAGTTAATGGTAATAGGCAGGGTGCTGGGTATTGTGTTGCGCTCTCTCTCTCTCTCTCTCTCTCTCTCTCTCACCAATTAATTTCCCTCCAATCAGAATAAAGCCTTTCTCTCACTATCTCTATCTCTAGCTCTAATCTTTAAGCAATTTACCGGACGGAATAAATTACTGAATTGTGACAGAGAGAGAGAGAGAGAGAGAGGGAGAGGGAGGGAGGGAGTGAAAAACTCGAGATAATGAGACAGGTATAAGGATGAAAGTTAAAGGTTGCAAAAAATGAACTAATGAACGAAGGAGAGAGAGAAAAGAGAGAGAGAGAGAGAGAGAGAGAGAGAGAGAGTGAGAGAGAGAGAGAGAGAGAGAGAGAGTGAGAGAGAGAGAGAGAGAGAGAGAGAGAGAGAGAGAGAGATAGACATTATCATTACGTACAGGCTCCATCCATCGTCCTAATGACAGAAGTTATTAATAATGCCAATTAATTTATTACACAATGCACACACACACATCTAATTAGTCTAGATTTAATCATTATTTTGTGGTTAATTTTTTACTGCAGTATTTTCATTTTTGTGGGTTATCTGCCCTTTTAGAATGATGATAGATAGATAGATAGAGAGAGTGAGAGAGAGAGAGAGAGAGAGAGAGAGAGAGAGAGAGAGAGAGATTTTTTAGTACGCGATTTAACTCTTCTATCCCAAAAAATAAATAAATAAATAAATAAATCCACCACTTCCTTCACCACAACTCCTTCCCATTTTCTACGTGTTCCCGCCAGACGATTTTCTTCATCCGAGGGCCAGAAACCGTCTCCCCCTGAACCCCCCCCCCCTTCGAACACCAGGCGTCTCAGATTTCTTTTATCCGTCCGCCGTGATAGGGAAAAAAATAAAATAAAAACTCCCTCCATTCATGTGCTTGGTATCTAGAGGCTTTGTAACCTTTTCAGTCTGGTGATGTAGTTTGTCTTGTTTAGCTTGAGTATTTTTTTCATCTCTCTCTCTCTCTCTCTCTCTCTCTCTCTCTCTCTCTCTCTCTCTCTCTCTCTCTCTCTCTCTCTCTCTCTCAGCACCCGCCTACCAACCTACTCTCACACCTGATCTGTCCAACCCTCCAGTGCAATAGGTAACGGGTACGCTTAGCCTTTTATACACATCTATGCAATTATCTTTCTCAGGCTGTCTTTCCCACTGACTACGACCTCCAGTGTTCAAAACGCAGTGAGTCCAAGCACCCCGATGTGAACCGGTTTATACTGTGGCTCTCTTTAGCTTTCTTTTTACAATTATGCACACTTACTGTATAGCCTTTCACGCCTTCTTTCCGCATAAAAAGGGGAAAAAAAACATTGCAGTATCAACAGGCTCCGCATCATGTTAGGGGCGACTGTTAAAAAAGACATCCGCGCTTCAAGTCTTACATCAATCAACAACTACCATTACACCGTGAAACTGTATTATCCACTGGTTTGTGCAAGTGTAGAGTGGTGTGTATTGCATAAACTGTAGTGCTGTATTATGTAACTCAGTATTTCAGCGGTGTATTGTGTGCTGTATCAGTATAGAATGGTGTGTATTGCATAAAGTGTAGTGCTGTATTATGTAACTCAGTATTCAAGCGGTGTATTGTGTATTGTGTAAGTATAGAGTGGTGTGTATTGAATAGTGTGGTTTTGTATTATGTAACTCAGTATTGAAGTAGTGTATTGTGTATTGTATAAGTACAGAACGATGTGTATTGCATAAAGTGTAGTGCTGTATTATGTAACTCAGTATTTAAGCAGTGTATTGTGTATTGTATAAGTATTGTATTGTATTGTATTGTGTGTATTGTGTGAAGTGTATATGAGTCAGGGGATCGCCGCACCTGACACGTCAATATACTGTTAATTAACGCACAGGTGAGATAGGCTCGGCGGATTTACCTGTGGGGCTACCTCTGTGTGTGAGAGAGAGAGAGAGAGAGAGAGAGAGAGAGAGAGATACAACCCCCACATTAGCGATACCACACAAAAACAATAATAACAACAACTGCAGTTGGCAACATGACAAGAACGCACATAAAACAACAACAAAAACAATATAACCTCTATCACTACTACTAATAAAAAAAAAAACAAGAAAAAGAAAACCAAAAAACACGATACAAAACACACAAGCAACAAAACGTAAATCAGTTAATTGATGAGAATACATCTGACTGAGTGTGCCTGGGTAGAATGGCCTGGGATTAGAGAGAGAGAGAGAGAGGGAGGGAGAGAGGGAGAGAGAGAGAGAGGGAGAGAGAGAGGGAGGGAGAGAGAGAGAGAGAGAGAGAGGGAGAGAGAGAGAGAGAGAATACCCAACACCTTGCCTATTACCATTAACTGCAACATGCATCAATCACCATATTGACTAAAAGAGATAGACAGCTAGAGAGAGAGAGAGAGAGAGAAGTGGTGCATGTGATGTGTTAGCAGGGGTGATGTAGGGAAGAGTAAGATTGAATGGGGGAGAGTGAGATAGTGAGATGGAGTGAGGGAGTCAGGTAGATTGAGTTAGTACAAGATAGAGTGAGAGAGAGAGGTAGTGTCAGATAACCTGAGATCGAGTGAGAATGAAGTTTGGGGGAGAGAGAGAGAGAGAGAGTGTAGGTGGAACAGAACGAGTTAGAATGAGACAGTGGGATAGTGTGAGGCAGAGTGAGATTGAGTTAGACTGAAACTAGCGAGTTAAGAGTGAGAGCGACGCAGAGTGAAGGAGAGTGTCTGTACACACCTGCAGCTTAGGAAAGAAGCCTGGGAAGTCTGGCCTGAGTGTGGTGAGGTCGTTGTGCATGATGTTGAGTTCCCTGAGGCCCCTGAGTGAGTGCAGCATCCTGGTGGAGTTCACTACCCGCCGCACCACCTGGGGCGACCCGTACATCTCCAATATCTGCAGCCCCTTCAGTGGGTCCAGCAGCGTTGCCGGCAGCTGCACGTGGCGGGAGTGTACACGTGATATCTGCAGCACACGCACGCCCGTCAGCCCCGTCAGCACTGCGGCGTCCAGCGTCAGCAGCGGGTTTTGGCTCAGGTCCAGGGACTCCAGGCGGGCCAGACGGGCGAACACCGGTCCACTGAGGTTGGCCAATCGGTTTGCCTGCAGGTCCAGTGCCTTGAGGCTGGTGAGTGGACACAGGGCACACGGCGCGATGCTGGCGATCTGGTTACGCTGCAGGAACAACTGCTCCAGACGACCCAGCGACCGGAAGTCACCCTCCTTCAGCGCGGTGATGAGGTTCTCCTCCACGTACAGGTCCCTTAGGGCGGGCGGGAGTGAGAGCGGCACTGAGGTCAGTCTGTTACCATTGAGCCACAGCCTCGCCAGCGCCTCGTGGCGCCCCAGCGCGTCCTCCTCCAGCACCGCCAGGCCGTTGTCGTCCAACACCAGCAGTCCCAGATACGGATAAGAGTCCAGGTCGCCTCGGTGGATCTCATGGATGGAGTTCTTGGCCAGCCGCAGGTCCCTCACAAACTGCGTCAGCGCCTGTGGCACGCGCTGGATGCCGATGTTGGACACGTCGATGTATTGCAGGCGTGACCCAAAGAAGTCCAGCGTGGCCAGTGTGGCGAGAGGGTTGTTGGATAGGATGAGGTGTGCTAGGCTGGTGAGGTGTTGGAAAGCCGCCACGTCCACCCACACAATACGGTTACCGTCAAGGTTCACGTACTGTACCCGTCGCAGGCCGCTGAAGGTGTCGCGACCCAGGCGGCTGAGGCGGTTGTCACGCAGGTCCAGGTGCTGCAGCGACCCTAGCCAGGTGAAGGGTCGGGTGAGGTTGGCCAGGTGGTTGGCGGATAGGTCCAGGTGGCGCAGTGAGCCTAGACCGCGCAGGCTGTCCGGCCCCAGCTGGGTGAGGCGATTCTCAGACAAATCGAGGCGATCCAGTGCAGGCGTGGCGGTGAATGCGGCACGGCGCAGGTGGGCCAGGCGGCACTGCGACACCTGCAGTTCCCGCAGGCCCGCCCCACCCAGGCCCTCCAGCCCCGCGACACTCAGCTCTGGCACCAGGAAGCCCCGCATTTGCACCCGTGACAGTCCCGGCGGCACCACTGGCGGTGACCATTGCCCGTCGCCCACACACGTCGCGTACTCTGCCTGGGGAAACAAAGGGGGAGGGGGATTAGATTACGGTACAGGGGTACTGAACGGAAACACAATTAAAATTACATCATATACTTTGGTTCCACATGTACTTCGTCTTTTACACTATCACAGTCATCCCAACCTCCATTGGTCTATAAACTATTAATTCCTGTACAGTATATAGTTTTTCGGCAACGTAACCATTAAAAGGTAGGC
>NC_137018.1:47788184-47803184 GCF_032717465.1 Coenobita brevimanus
TCTGCATGCTGGATAAAGTGGTATAGTGCAAGTGTGACTGATCTTCTTCACTCTGTTCACTCTGCGTGTTGGGCTGAGTGGTGGAATGAGGCTTTGGTTGGGTAGAATATTCACTCTCATCACTCTGGGAATTAGCTAGCGTACTGATAAGAAGCTCTGGTAGACTTGAAGATTCACTCTTTTCACTCTGTAAGCTGGACTCGGTGCTTAGGTTGCTGCTGCTGTCTTGTTGGGTGCTAGTGTGACTCTGTGCTTGACTTTCTTCACTCTTTTCACTCTGCATACTAGTCAGAGTGTTTTGGGTACCGATGCCAGAGGACTGAGTGGTAGAGTGTAGCTGTGACTGGTACTCACTCTTATCACTCTGTAAGCTTGGTAGAGTGGTAGGCTTAGGCTGTGACTCACTCTCCTCACTCCCTTCACTCTTGGTACTAGCGAGAGTGGTGAACTGAAGCTGTGGTTGGCTCCTGTCTTCACTCTTCTCACTCTGCAATCTGGCTAGAGTGCTGGAACTACTCTGTGATTGCCCCTCCTCACTCTCTTCACTCTCGGGGCTAGCCAGAGTGGTGAAATTAGTCGTGGTCTGGTGCTGAGTGCTGGAGTGCAGGTGTGGGCGACTGCTGTACTCACTGTCTGCACTCAGGGTCGCCACAGCCAGCCCCACCACAGCCAGCCACCACACCCACACCTGCCGGGAAAACAAGGGATTAGACTCTCTTACTGTACACTTTTAATTGGAGCCACCTGACAAATGCCTAAGTCTGCCCGAGTCTGTATGTGTCCCTCTGCTGTTTGCCTGTGTCTGTCTGTTGGTTGTCTGTGTCTGTCAGCCATTTGTCTTTGTCTGTTTACTGCTTGTCTGTGTCTGTCTGCCGTTCATCTGTTTCTGTCTGTTTGCTGTTCATCTGCCTCTGTCTGTTTGTCGTCATATGAACAACTTGTTAATACTAAAATAACATGAAAACCGCCTCTGAGATCATGATGAAACTTCGTCAGCAGTCATGTCTGGCCCTGAAGTGCTTCCCGGTCAAGTGTTGTGGTTACAGGTCAAAGGTCACAAGAATAATAGTTCAAAATGTCTACCTCCTACGAAGAATGTGCTTGTATTAAAAAGGCAAGAAAACCAGTGATGCGGTGATGGAATTTCGTTGGCAAGGATGGCTGGCCCAGGAGAGATTTTTGATATATAATAAATTTAGGTCAGAGGTCAACAGAATAACAGGTCAGAGTTCCGCCTCAAGCAAAAAATTCTCTACTCCCCCCCCCACAGGAAAAAAAAAAAACTGAAATCGTTCTGAATCTTCGTCCTCAAGTATGTCTGGGCCAAAGGTGAATCGGGGTTAGTTTAAAAATCGTAGGTCAAAGGTCAACAAGGCGGTGGTTCGATCTGCATAACCCCAACCTCGTGACGCAGGCTGGAGGGCGAGGATTAGAGATGCGCAGTATTGGTGATGGATTTGGCTGTATTATTATTATTATTTTTTTTTTTACTGACACATGCACATCTGTCTATATCTTCTCTCTCTCTCTCTCTCTCTCTCTCTCATTTATGTATCTATATGTATGGATGGATCTATTTATCTATCTACTTATCTTAATCTGTCTCTTTATTTATCTGTATATATGGATGTATCTATTTATCCATCCACCTATCTTTATCTGTCTATCTATCTATCTGGTCTATCTGTATCTCTTTCAGTGGAGTTATTTATACATCTTTTCACTGTTTCCAGGTAAGCTGCCAAAGACCCGCCGGATAAAAGAAGGAATAGTAACCAAGGAGACGCGCGGTGTAGAAATACGAGATGCAGGAGGAAGCAGCAATGTTGAGGTAAGCCTATTTTTGTGACGGCCCGTGTTGCAGGCAGGTTGAAAGCAGTTGCAATGAGCTGCTTGAGGAATTAGAGCGGGCTTTAGTGCAGAAATAAAAAGAGAATTAGGTGGGTGGGTGCGAAAGAGGTTAAAGGTTAGGAGGGGAAACTGTCTGAAAAATTGAGGGAAAAGTTTGGGATTTTATATATAATGGAAGTTTTTAGCATTAGAATAAACACGTTGCACTTGTTGAAATATTGTGCTCGAAATATTGTCTGACTTTATTAAATGCTTCTGTGTGAAAAATGTTGCATCTTTCATAAATATTGCACGTGAAAAATATTGTATGTTTTAGCAATTCGCCACGTGAAAAATGCTGCAGCTTTTCAAATAATGGTATATGAAAGTGTTGCAAGTTATAAAATCCTTCAACAAAAAAAAAAATAGTGGAAATTATGACTATGCAAAAGTCGTCCCGGTTCTCGATTTATATAATATGTGAAGAATGAGAGGAATATGTGAAAAATGTGAGAAATTTTGAAAAGATGTGCGTGGAAATTTTGAGTGTGATGTGTGGAAAGGCTGCGAAAAATCATGCTGCATAAAAAACTGCGCCAAGTTGTAGAATATGTAAAAATGATGGACGTTGTTGGCGTGTGTGTGTATAGGGTGAAAGTTTGAGACGATGGGAAAACGTTAGAAGTGTTGGCATGTGTGGGAAATGTGTTGGCAGGAGGAAGTTTGAGGAGAAGCAGGCGCCATTTATATAAGGTACATGTTACTTCTTGAACTTTATTATATACTAGAGAGAGTGAGGGCCGTAGGAGAATTCGTGGCCACTATCCCTCAGCGATTTAGTCTGGATTTGACACCCATACCATCCCCTTGTACGTAACTGGAGCAAAGGATGATACTATAGAAGTGTATAAGATGAAAGAGAATGAGGTCTTATACGTTTAATAACTCGCTAAGGAAGAGGCGCAACGATAACTTCCTATTCCACCTAGATTACGGTCATGAATGTGAGGGAATAAGGCCGCTTTCTCCTGTCTTCCGGCGCTACCATGCTGGCGTGGGGGACAGGAAGTGTGTGTGTGAAAAAAGAGTCGAATTACTGTCATTGTTCAGCCATACGTGTCTGTCACTGTGTTGGGGGTTTGTGTTGGGCGGTGGTGTGGTAGTGGTTGTGGTGGTGTGAGAGTAGAATGTGTGTGTGTGTGTGTGTGTGTGTGTGTGTGTGTGTGTGTGTGTGTGTGTGTGTGTGTGTGTGTGTGTGTGTGTGTTCTGTGTTTTTTTTATTGTTTTGTATAGTGGAGTTTATGTAATGTGTTGTGTGTTGGTTGTGGTGCTTGTGTGTGGTGTCTGTTGCTGGTGGAGCAGAATTGAATTAATTTGTTATGCTGAAGTTATGTATTGTGTGTAGGAGATAGTGTGTTGCTTACTGGAGTTAGTGAGTCGTACGTTGAAGGGAAGGTATTGTGTGTTGTTTTGTTGTGGTGTGTTGCTAGTGGTGGTGGTGGTGGTGTTGTGGGAGAGGGTTGGGCGGCTAATTGTGCAAATGTGATGGAACATGATAGGTAATTTCCCTGGTGTGGTGTTGTGTTGTGGTGCTGGTGGAGGGGGCGGGTGCAGGGCAGGACATGGCAGGGGAGGGAAGGACAGAACAAGGCATGACAGGGAAGTGTAAGGCAGGGCGGGGTTAATCAAGGCAAGGCAGGGAATAGCAGGGCAGGGTAAGGCAAGGCAAGGCAAGACAGGGAAGGGTAAAACAGTGCATGGCAGGACAGAGGGTAGGGCAGGGTAGGGCAGGGCAGGGCAGGAAAGGACAGGGCAGGGCAAAATGGGGCAGAACAGGGCAGTACAGTAGATGAAGTGTCAAAGAGTATTTTTTTTATTTGTCTTGTTTGCGTAAGTAACACGTGGGGGGCAGGCACCATCCACTCACTCGATGTAGTGGTATCTTCTGGTAGCTGTATTGAGTGACAGGCCAAATTGTTTCCTGCAAGGTTCCCAGGAAATCATTCAGCCTACGTCTTTGGTGTCAACACATAACCAACAAATTATTTTATTTATTTATTTGTTTTTCTTTCCTCTGCTCTGTTATTAGAAAAGAAAAAAAAAGACTCCTGGCGGTCTCGTGGGTTAAGGCGCCCCAGCCAGACCTAAGACATGGCTCTCTGGTCTCGTCGGGGACATAAATAAGACCAGAAGACCGTTCCAAAGAATTATTTCCCCCCTTCCTAGTGTGGTGTAGGAGTTGCGAGGCTGCGTGCAACGGAAAATACATTAACTATTCATCTGGACATTATATACTTACTTTGCGTTATATTCCAGATGACTCGAGACGATTATGTTACGCTCAGAAGAAACCTAAGACACACACACACACACACACACACACACACACACACACACACACACACACACACACACACACACTCTCTCTCTCTCTCTCAGCTCACGAGATAAATATTTTACAAGGTTATATTATTTTATCTTTACAAACGACAAAGAAGTGTGTGTGTGTGTGTGTGTGTGTGTGTGTGTGTGTGTGTGTGTGTGTGTGTGTGTGTGTGTGTGTGTGTGTTTTACTGCCCTCTCTTGTCCCTCTGAAGCACGGAGCAGTAGTAAAAAAATGTCTTCTTTAGGCTGCTCTCTCTCTCTCTCTCTCTCTCTCTCTCTCTCTCTCTCTCTCTCTCTCTCTCTCTCACACACACACACACACACACACACACACACACACATGTATAGTTGAGATGCCCGTCCATGTCAGGCGTGTGCAAGCCGGCCACTACAGTGCATACATACATACATACGTAGATTAATGCATACATACACACATTAATACATACATACGCACATACAGTAAATACATACACTAATACATACATACCCACACACACCAATCCGCACATACACACATACATACATACATACATACATACACTAATCCATACATACATCCATACACACAGTACCATATTACATTCATTATTTTTATTAAGTTTTATATTCTCCCTTATATCCCTTCCTCCCTCCCTCCCTCCCTCCCCAGTGCCCTGAGGGAGAGAGGGAGATAAAGATGAGAGAAAAATGGAGAGAGGAGAAAGATGATCATGGAGGGAGGGGGAGGGGGAAGGGAAGGAGGAAGGTAGGAGCATAAAGGGAAGGAGGGAGGGATAGGAAGGGAAGGAGGAGAGGAAAGGGAGGAAGGGAGGGAG
This sequence comes from Coenobita brevimanus, assembly GCF_032717465.1. NCBI lineage: Eukaryota > Metazoa > Arthropoda > Malacostraca > Decapoda > Coenobitidae > Coenobita > Coenobita brevimanus. Next base: position 47,793,218 of record NC_137018.1, read on the forward strand.
GGGGAGGAGAGGGATGATGAATAGGAGAAGGGTGGGAGGGGGAAGTGAGGGGGAGAGAAAGGGAGGGGGAGGGGGAGAGTAAAGTAGACTAGATTAGAACAGAGGAGTGACGTGGGAGGGAAGGAGGGAAAGGGAGGAGGGGAGGAAAGAGGGGAGGAGAGAGGGAGGATTGGAGAGAGATGGAGAAGGAGGAAGGGACAGGAGATGGGAGGAGAAGGAGATGAAGGAGGAAAGGAAGAGGAGATGAGAGATAGAGAGAGAGTAAAGAGGAAAGTGAGAGAGAGATGACTAACGAGGACGGGAGACGGGAGGGATATGATGATGATGATGATGATGATGATGATGATGATGATGATGATGAGAGAGAGAGAGAGAGAGAGAGAGAGAGAGAGAGAGAGAGAGAGAGAGGACGAGTGGGAAGGGAGAGGCAATGAGGTACGGAGGAGCAGGAGGGGAGAGTAGAGGAGAGGAGGGGACGGGAGAAAGAAGGGAGGGAGGAGGGGGTAAGGGGGGAAAAAGAGGGAGGGAGAGGGAAAAAAGTGAGAGGAGGGAGAGGTAAAGGAGGATGAGGGAAAGAGGAAAGAGACGGGAGGGGGGAGGGAGACGGGTGGGGGGGAGAGGGGGGAAATAAAAACAGGAATAAGTGAGGGGGATATGACGAAGGAGAGCCTGGGGAGGGGAGGGGAAGGAGAGGGAAGAGGAGGAGGAAGGGTGAGGGGGGAGGAGGAGAGGGAAGGAGGGAGAGGGGGAGAGGGGGGAAGAGGAAGAACATAAAGAGAAAAGAAAAACTGAGAAAGGAGAGATGATGAGGGATGGGGGAGGGAGGAAGGAGGAGAGAGGGGGAGGAAGGAGGAGTGGAGGGGAAGATGGAGACGGGGAGGGGGGTGGGGTAGGAAGGAGAGAAGGGGGAGAGGAGAAAGAAGGGAGAGGGAGAGGGTGCAAAGAGGGAGGCAAGATGGGAATAAGGGGGAGAGGGAAGGGGAAAGAAGGGAGAGGTAGGGGGAAGGAAAAGAGGGGAAGGGTGGTAGGGGACGAGGGTGAGGGGAGAGGGGAGGGGGTGGTAGGGGTGTGGAGAGGAATGGAGGGAAGGTAGGGGTGAGGGAGGAGGAGGGGAGGGAAGGTAGGGGTGAGGGAGGAGGAGGGGAGGGAAGGTAGGGGTGAGGGGAGGAGGGGGGAAAGTAGGGGTAATGGAGGAGGAGGGGAGGGAGGGTAGTGGTGAGGGAGGAGGAGGGGAGGGAGGGGAGGGGTGAGGGGGGGGTGTGGGGTATAAAACTGAGCGTCGCGGCTGCTCAGGAAGTTGATCTTAAAGCTGACCCTCCCACCCCCTCCAGGTCACTTCAGGTCATCACAGGTCACGTCAGGTCACGGGAGGTCATGTCTTGTAAGGCTAGGTCATGTCTGGTTGATTTTGGTAAAGTCACGTTACTTGAGGTCACGCCAGATCAGTTCCAATGACTTCAGGTTGTTAAGTCACGCCGGGTCATGTCAAGTCACTTCAGGTCATCTTAGGTCACCTCGGGTCAGTTCATGCCAAATCAGATCTGCTAATGCCATGCCATGTCTATTCACTTCAGGTTGTATTAGAGCCTCACTTCATGTACAGTAGTCTTGTCAGTTCAAATCAGGTCATGTCAGGTTATACTGTGTCATGTCAGGTCATACTGCACAGTAGTTGCACAGGCCCATTTAAGGCCAAACCAGGTTGTCATGTTAGGTTAGGTCATGTTTGATCAGGCCAGGTCATGGGTCCATGTCAGATTGGGTAAAGTCTTATCAGCACATATTGGTGTATGTCAAGCTGCAGCAACCCATTTCAGGTCCTGTCATGTCATGCCATGTCAGGGAAGGTCATATCGTCATATCAGTCCTCAAGTTACGCCAGTCCATTTCAGATCAGGTCAGGTCATACTGGTCCATGTTACTGTATATGAGTTACAACAGCCCATTTCAGGTCATGGCAGGACATGTTAGGTCAGCCCAGTCACGGACCAATTAAAAATCAGGTCAGGCCAGTTTATGTTGGTTTAAGTTACTGCAGCCCATTTCAGGTCATGACACGGCATGTCAGGGCAGGCTGGGTCACGGGTTCACAAAAAGTCAGGTCAGTTTATATTGGTGTAGGTCGTTACACCAAGCCATTTCAGGTCAGGCCAGGTCAGGGGTCTATATCAGGTCGGGATTGGTTTATACTGGTTAACGGCGTTGGGGCAGGCCATTTCAGGTCATGTCAGGCGGCGTAGGGTCATGTCAGGCGGGGTGAGGGATGCGGGGTGAAAAAACTCTATTACTGGTGGTGTTGACGAATAAACATCACGGGTTAGTCCATTTACACTCCATCAGGAAGTAATGCATAAACAAAGCACCCCACCAACACACAACCCACGCACCAGGACGCTTTTGGGCTCGACTCCTGCCATCCCAAGACGATTTTATTCAGCCTCTGCGAACCCCCTGGTGGAGACAGACTTAATACACCCGATATCTAACCCCTCCAGTTCAAAAAGTCTAGCTGAGTGGTGGTGGGGAGGGGGGCCTTCGTGTGGTGGCATTTATATAACAGGTCGGCGATACTACCTGGCTATACAAGGATGATGTGTGGACCGCGGAACAGCACCTTCAGCCTTCAGTCCACGGGGTTCACGTTTCAGATGAACCTGGGACTACAATTACAACTACAACTACTACGTTAAGCTGAGCAAAATCGTCTGGAGAGAGCAAGAATTAAAATTAAAAAATGTTATCGTATTGAAGGGGTTTTGATATCGATGGAATATAGGGAAGATGTATATTATATTAGATATAAATGAAATGGGAACTAAAATCAGTGGTATGTTTACTATGTTGATTTATTTAGTGGATGTGTGTGTGTGTGTGTGTGTGTGTGTGTGTGTGTGTGTGTGTGTGTGTGTGTGTGTGTGTGTGTGTGTGTGTGTGTGTGAGAGAGAGAGAGAGAGAGAATCAGGGAAGCAGAGAGGAGGGAGGCAGGGAAGGAGGAAATGAAAGAGTGGGAGAGAGAGAAAAATAGTGAAAGTGAGAAAGGAGGAGGAGGAAAAAGATGAGACAGAGAGGGAGGGAAGGAGGGAGGACTGCCGGAGGGAGAGAAAAAATTGAAAGAGAGAGAGAGAGAGAGAGAGAGAGAGAGAGAGAATGAAGAAAAGGAAGGAGGGAAGGAGAAAAATGGGGAGAGGAAATGTGAGAGGAATGATGGGAGGGAAGGAGGGAGGGGAGATGAGAGGGGTAGGGAGGGCCGGAGAGGAGGAAAAAGTTGAAAGAGTGGGAGATGGAGATAGAGGAAGGGAGGGAGGGAGGGAGGGGGAGAGAGAGGCATGGAGGAAGGGAGGCCCGGAGGGAGGGAGAAAGTTGAGAGACGGACGGAGGGAAAAAGGGAAGGAGGAGAGGAAGAGAGGTAAGTAGGGAGGGAGGGAGGAGGAGGTGGAGGGAGGGAAGGAAGGAGGAGAGGAAGAGAGGTAAGTAGGGAGGGAGGGAGGAGGAGGTGGAGGGAGGGAAGGAAGGAGGGGAGGGAGAGGCAGATTGAGAGAGAGAGAGGGGGGGGAGACGGGAGGGGGGCCGGAAGAGGAGGGAGGGAAGCAGGGGAAGAAAGTTGAGAAGGAGGGAGGGGGGAGGAAGAAAGTTGAAGGAGGGAGGGAAGGAGGGACGAAGAGATAAGATAGACTTGAAGGGTGCCTTTCTGAATATGAAGGAGGGAGGGAGGGAGAGGAGAGAAGGAGAGAAAGGAGGGAGAGAGAGAAGAAGGGAGAGAAGGAGGGAGGGACGAATAGCAGACGGGCAGGAGAGAGGAAAGGAGGAGAGAGGGAGAGAAAATGAAATGAACAAAGGGAGGAAAGAAATACGAAAAAAGGGAGAGAGAGAATAGGTGAAAAAGAGAGGAATGAGAGGGTTAACGAAGGAGACGGAGGGAATGGATGGAGAGAGAGAGAGAGAGGGAAATGAAGAAGGAAGGAGGGAGAAAGAGAGAAGAAACCAGAATTTGGGGAGCGGGAGGGGGAGGGGGAGGGGGAGGGGGAGGGAGCGTAATCGAGTAAGTTATATTGCAGAACCGAGCTGCTTCAATTGCATCCAGTGTTTTTATCCTGTTAGTGTTGCTTTACTCAGGGCTGTGTGTGTGTGTGTGTGTGTGTGTGTGTGTGTGTGAGTGAGAGGAGAAGGAGAGGGAGAACCAGGTGGTGAGATAATGAGTAGGTGAGGGAGGGTGATAATGGAGTGTCTGGAGGAGGTTGTTATTGAGTAGGGACGGGGCTGAGGCGATTGAGTTACGACCGTACGCTGCTACTGACTGTGTTGCTTTGGTTCTGGTTGAGTTGTTTGATTTCTTGTGTTTTGATTGATTGCGTTGCCCTAGTGTTGTTTGGTGTCCCGAATATTACCAGTTGCTTCCGTATTTCTTCGTTCAGGCGAGGGCAGCTGAACACATCTTGAGGTTGCGTGTTGTTAAATCTCCTTGGCCTTAGATTGCGTATGGGATGGTTCGTTTTATGTGTTTTATTTATTTTTCACACATACCGGAACCAAACGCGTCACAAACACACTTTCTAAATGCAAAGTTGTGTCCAGAATTGGTTGTTCTTACCTTTTATCTTCGCTCATACATCTACCAAACACAGCCACGCGACTGAATATTAATGGAAAAAATTCGACAGCGCAAAATTATTCATGATCGTAGTATTGGTAATAGTAGTAGTAGTAGTAGTAATAGTTGTTGTTTTTGCAATAGTAGTGGTAGTAACGGTAGAAGTAGTAGTAGTAGTAGTAGTTGTTGTTGTTGTTGTTGTTGTTATTATTGCTGTTGCTGCTGTTGTAATCACTGGTTCATCTGCTGTGAACTCAGTAGACTGCAGGCTGAAGTTGCCCTCCCCCCCTCCTCCTGCACCCCACCATACCATTTTAGGTGGTGATCCGGGGAGTTGAAGAGTGAGTGAGTGAACGTAATCCAAGTATCGGATAGCACAGGTCCTACGGCACTATGTAATGGTCTGAGGGTATGGTAGGGGGAAGGCAGGACACGGCAGAGGATAATCAGAAACTAAAGGGGGGATTTAGACTGGGGGAAGTCAGTTGGTTGAAAGCCTTGACCCAGGAGGGGTTGGAGGGTGGACGTCAGCAGGAGGTCTTTAAACTAATCATGTCAAGAAGCCAAATAACCTGACAGGAGTAGAGGGAAATGATGGCTGGAAGAAACACAGAAATATCAAGAAGAGAGGTGGGGCAGAAGAAGACGACAGTAAGGAGAGAAAGACTGGAGACAAGAAAAACCCTTTTAGTCTCCTCTTACGACAAGCAAAGATACTGGGGAAGTATTCTTTCCTCCCCCTTTCCCTAGGGGCAGGGAGCTGAGGAACGTTTGCATACGCAAGCAGCAGAACCGCACAGTTATACCAGTGCCGCCGCGCGACGGCACCCCACGCCACCACCATCCACGCTAGGAAATAAGTGTCATAAGAGTTGTATATGGTACAAATAAGTTAAGGTCTTTTTTTAATACTTCCTTCAGGTCAAGTATGAGTTCCATCAGTAAACATTTTCCTACAGAGTGAGCCTTTTTGCACCAGCTAATTTCTTGCCTACTTATTCGCGATTCTTCTTTGTTGTTGTAAAGTGTATGGTGCCACAGAACACAGGCGAGAGTGTTTAAGTGTTCTGTGTTAAGTGTTGGTGTTGAAATGTTTACTGTTAAGGGAATACACAGTGAGGCATAATTAACACTTACTGGCTGAGTGGAGGGACCCTTATGTTTAGTGTTTACTCTAAGCACTCAAGGGAACAATGTTTTAATGTTTCTACCTAAGTGCAAAGGCTGTGGTGATGCTATTCTCTCTCGCTCTCTCTCTCTCTCTCTCTCTCTCTCACACACACACACACACACACACACACACACACACACACACACACACACACACACACACACACACACACACACACACACACACACACACACACACACAAGATGCCACAAGAACTGCACACAAACTGGGTGGCGCAGGTGGAATCCTAGTCTGAACTCTGCCTGTATTGGCGCCAGTGTTGCAGGCTTTTGTTGCGAGACTGTGTTGCTCCGGTTGCACGGCCGAGTTGCCTGTGGCCCGGGATTAAGTTGCAGATTGTGTTGCAGGACTGAGTTGCAGGACTGTCTGGTAGGATTGTATTGTAGGGTGGGAAGGGCTGTGTTGCAATGTTGAAGTAAGGTCCTGGTGTGATGGTGTGGTGTGGTGGTGTTGTGTGGTGTGGGGTGGGGTGGGGTGGGATGGTGTGGTGTGGTGTGGGGTGGTGTGGGGTGGTGTGGTGTAGTGGCAGTCAGATCACGAGTGGTGGTGTGATGTGGTGTGGAGTGGTGATGTAGTTAGATCCTGGATAGTGGTGCGCTGTGGTGTATTGTGGTGTGGTGGTGTGGTATTGGGTGGTGTGGTGTAATGTGGTTTGGTGGTGTGGTATTGGGTGGTGTGGTGGTCTGGTGTGGTGCAGTCAGATCCTGTGTAGTGGTGTGGTGTGGTAGCAGTGGTGTGGTATGGTGTGGTGGTGTGGTGTAGTGTGGCGGAGTCAGATCCTGGGCGATGGTATGGTACGGTGGTGTGGTGTAATGTGGTTTGGTGTGGTGTGAAGTGGCGAGGTGTGGTGATGTGTGGTGTAGCCAGATCCTGATTAGTGGTTCGGTATGGTGTATTGTGATATGGTATGTTGGGGTGGTGTGGTATTGTGTGGTGTGTTGTGGTGGTGTGGTACTGGGCGGTGTGCTGTACTGATTTGATGCAGTCAGATCTTGGGTCGTCGTGTGATGCGGTGTATTGTGGTGTGGTGGTGTGGTGCGGTGCAGTCAGATCCTGGGTGGTGGTGTGATGAGGCGTATTGTGGTGTGGTGTATTGTGGTGTGGTGGTGTGGTGCAGTCAGATCCTGGGTGGTGGTGTGGTGGTCCCGTGAGATGCGATTACAACACCAGGCGCGACAGGTGCTGGGGGGGAGGAGGGGGAGGGGGAGGGGGAGGGGGAGGGGGAAGGAGAGCATGACGTGGAAGGGAATGGAGAGAGATGTGGGGGGAGCGTGTTCGGAGAAAGGGGAGTAGGAAGAGGAGGGAAGAATGAGGGAGCGAGAGGAGGAGGAGGGAAGAGTGAGGGAGTGAGAGGAAGAGGAGAGAAGAGTGAGGGAGTGAAAGGAAGAGGGAAGAGTGAGGGAGTGAGAGAAGGAGGAAAGAGTGAGGGAGTGAGTGGTGGAGGAAGAGTGACTATGGAGGGAGGAAAAGAGGGAGGAAAGGGGAGGAGGAGGAGAAGGAGAAGAATGAGGAAGATAATGGCAAGGATGAATGAGAGAAGGAAGGAAGGAAGGAAGGAAAGTGGAGGGAGGGAGAGAGGGGGAGGGTGGTGTTTGGAGAGAGAAAGGGAGAAGAAGAGGAGGATGGGGGAAAGAAGTGAGAAGGGAGAAGTGAAACGAGGGAGGGTATGGATTTTAGGAGTCGCAAGGGAGAGGGGAAGTAAAAGTACGAGAGAGGTCAGAGGCAAGAATACAAAGGAGTACAAAACAGTACAAAGGGAAGCAAACAGCAACACACATATTGGTCCTTTTAAGCTTGTTTATATCAGGAGAAGTTTTGCCTCACGTAACTCCTACCTGTACAAGGATACGAAAACAGGAAGGCTCCCACCCCACCCACCAAACCCTCCAGCGAAAGTGTCCGCAGGAAATAGTGAGAAAGAACACCATGCAACGTGGAAGAGTTCTTGTGGAAATTTCGTAGGAAAGGATGAAAGGAAGCCATATTCTACACTGCTGTAACCTACAAAGGAAACACGTCTAGTCAACACAAGGGACAAGTCGTTGTTTTTCTGTGGTTACTGCTACGCCCTCCATGTTTTAAACTGCAAGACATTTTAATTCATAGATGTATTATTCTAATGTAAATTGGTTTAGAGGGAGATTAGAAGACAAATACATATCCAAGCGGCCTTTAAATGTTAGTACTGGATCACAGTTAACTATATTAGGAGGCAACTTGTTCCATATATTTACAACTCTATCGAAGAAGTGCTTGGCTTCATGTGAGTGGGAACGCTTGCTAACAGTTCTGTGTGCCCATTGTTTCTAGGATAATTGGACCGATTTACTGTGACTTACTCTTCAACAACTATATTATCATGTCATTTGAAGATGTTTATACTTAAATCAAATCCTGCCTTAGTCTGTGTCTGTGCTTATTTAGGTAAACAGATTCAACTCGTCAAAACGTTCCTCACATGGTTTATTTCTCAGTCTAGGTATCATTTTTGTCACCCTTCGCTGTACTCTCTCGAGTTTCTCCATATCTCTTTTTATAATGTGATAAGAACTGGACATAGTACTCCAGGTGTGGGCGTAATAAGGTATTATACGGGAATTATGCAAGGTGAGGATGATATTTTCCAACTTCTATTCGACTGCTTTACCTGTGGATCCAATTAATTTATTTGCTTTTTTGCAGCCGCAGTACACTGTTGGTTTGGTGTCAGATCACCTGTTATTATAACTCCTATGGTTTAGGTTATCACAGCTTCATGGTTTAAGTTATCAAGTTGAACATTATCCACAGTAAAGCTGGCCCTTACGTTTTTATTGTCAGTGTTTAACATTTACATGATTAATACTAAAGTCCACTTGTTGTGTTTGGGCCTAGTTAAACAGTTGATCAATATCTCTCTGAATAGCCCGCCTCTGCAATGCTGTGATTGCTGTTACCCAAGTTAGTATAATCGACAAATTTAGAAATCTTACAAAATACTCCTTCACCAGTATCACTACATATATTACAAACGGAATAGGACCTAACACTGAACCCTGCGGCACTGCACTTGTAACGTCCATCCAACCCGATTCCTTTCCATTTAATACAACTCCCTGCTTTCGTCCGGTAAGCCAATTATCGATCCACCCGAACACACAGCCGCTGAAACCATGTGCCACTACAGTATTTTCCGAAGGAGTGGAGTAATACATCAAATGTCAACATAATTATTGGCGTCCTTTTCAGAGTTTTTAGTCATTGGATGGGTGTATAAGTAAGGTGTATATTCTGTAAGTTAAATTGGGGATAGAGGCCCTTAACACCTCTTCCTGTCCGGTTTATTTTCCTGTATGGAGTGTTGGTATTGCCTTGTAAGTTTTATTTCAATGCCAGTACGAAAAAGGTGTACGTAGCATAAAGTAAACTACTGAAGTGTAATATGTGGAATAAATAGCCAAGGTAAATGTGCTAGGAAGTCTCTAAGATGACGGGAATGGGGAGGAAAACAAAGAGAGAAAAATAGGAAGGCTCCCCCACCCCCCAAAGCCCACCAGTCCGAAAAAATGGGGGAGAGTGGGGGGAGGGGATGAGGCCGGGTGGTAGGAGGAGGAGGAGGAGGAGGAGGATTGCATGGTGTAGGAGGAGTAGGGGTGTAGGAGAGAGAGAGAGAGAAAGGAGGAGGGATGGGAGGAGAGAGAGAGAGGGTAGGGGAAAGAGTAGGGTGGTGTAATGTGTTTAGAAAAAATGGAGGGAGGAGGGCAGGAAAGAGGGAAGGGAGGAGAGATGATGATGAAAGGAAATAGGGAGGAGGAGAGACGGGACAGGGAGGGGAAGAGGGGAGGGAAGGCAGGGAAGGGGGAGGTGAGAGAAAGAAGGGGAAGGGAAGAAGAGAGGGAGCGGGAGTGAGGGGAGGGGGAGAAGAATGGCTGTAGTAGGGGAGGGGTACAGGACTAGAGAGAGAGAGAGAGAGTTAAGAAGAGAGACAGAGACAGATGGAGAGAGAGGGGAGAGGGAGAGGGAGAGGAAAGACAGAGAGAGGAAAGAAGAGGGATTATGTAAGGAGGGACGCGGAGGGAGAGGGGGGGGAAAGAGGGAGAGGTACGAGGGAGGGAAAGAGAGGAAGAGGAAGGGAAAGAGGGGGAGGGAGGGAATGATGGGAAAGGACGAGGGGAGGGATTGAGTGAAGAGGGAAAGGGGGAAAGAGA
>NC_137018.1:47810684-47830684 GCF_032717465.1 Coenobita brevimanus
ACCACAAAAACCAACAAGAAAAAACACAAAAACCAACAAGAAAAACCACAAGCAACAGCAAGAACAACCACAAAAACCAGCAAAAAAATAAAAACCAAGAAAACCACAAAAACCAGCAAGAAAAACCACAAAAACCAGCAAGAAAACCACAAAAACCAGCAAGAAAACCACAAAAACCAGCAAGAAAAACCACAAAAACCAGCAAGAAAAACCACAAAAAACAGCAAGAAAACCACATAAAAAGAGAAACCAAACCCGTGAAAGACAAAACCGGACGTTACCGTAAGCTGATAACCTACTCCCTAGTTTTACACAGTGCCCTCTCTTTAATTAAATACTCTCTCTCTCTCTCTCTCTCTCTCTCTCTCTCTCTCTCTCTCTCTCTCTCTCAGTACAGTAAGACCATTAATATTCAAATGGGACTTGGTTAGGGTCGTAAGGTCTGTGTGGCCTATCTATGTAACTCTTCTTCCTTATTCTCTCTAATTTATTTCTTACTCCTCTACGTCCCCCCCCCTCTCTCTCTCTCTCTCTCTCTCTCTCTCTCTCTCTCTTCCGGGAGGCTTGTGATTGTGCTGACGTGTCGGTGTGAAGGCGATTATCATAGGAGGAGGAGGAGGAGGAAAAAGATTAAGAGGAGGATGAAGAGGAGAAGGAGAAGGAGGAAGAGGAAGAGGAGGAGGAAGAGAAGAGGAAGTAAAGGTATAGAAAGAAATAATTTAGTGTTGATAATGGCGATGATAATGATGATGATGAATAAGGGGGAGAGGGAGAAGAATGAGAAGGAATGACAGGAGGAGAAAGTAAGAGGAGGAGGAAAAGAGGATAAGAGTAGAGAAAAAAATGATAATAATAATAATAATAATAATAACAACAGTAATAATAACGACAAATTCAGTTGTTATTATTATTATTGTTATTATTATTATTTTCATCATTATTATTATTACTATTAAAAGAAGAAAAGGATGAACATTGAAGAGAAATGCAATAATAAGTGCAGGGGGAAGGGAAAAAGATGGAGGAGAAAGGAAGAAGAAGAGGAAGACTTAGGAGGAGGATTAATAGGAGGAGGGAAGAGAAATGAGAGTGGTGGAGGAGGGGGAGGAGGAGGAGGAGGAGGGAGGAGTGACGAATGAGAAAAGAAGCTGGTGAGAGAGAGAGAGAGTGAGAAAGAGAGAGAGAGAGAGAGAGAGAGTGTGAGAGAGAGAGAGAGAGAGAGAGAGAGAGAGAGAGAGTGAGAGAGAGAGAGAGAGAGAGAAACCAGGTCATTAGGCTATGGAGTAAATGATTAATGTGGGAGAGGGGACGGCGAAGGAAGAGGGGCTGAGATGAGGTGGGGGGGGTGTTTGGGGGATGCTGAGGGCTGACCGGGGGTTGGGAAGGGCTGAAAGGGGCTGGCTGGGATGAGCTAGGAGGTGCTGAGATGAGCTGGGTAGGGTCCGGGAAGGGAATGGGGGCTAGGAGTGGCTAGGAAGGACTGGGATTCTCAAGGAAGGAAGTATGGAGTGCTGGGATGGGTGTGGGTTGCTAGGAGTGATGGTTGCTAGGAGTGATTGGAAGGGCTGCTAGGAGAGGCGCTAGGAAGAGGTTAGGTGAGAGGGCTAGTCTGAAGAGGGAACTAGGAAGCGGGGGCTAGGATCAGGCAACGAGGGACTAGAAACTGCTAGGTGTGAGTTGTGAAAGTTTGCTAGGAGATTGGTTAAAAGGAGCTAGGGGCATAAAGGAACTAGAAGGAACTAGTAGGGGACTAGGATGGACTAGGGGACTGCTAGGAGAAGACTGCAGGGACTGAGGGGGTTAGAAACTACTAGAAGAGAGCACGAGGAGAACTATTAGGAAGAAACTTAGAACAAGCTAGGAGAAGGCTAGGCAAATCTGGAGAGAGTCTGAGAAGTGGGCTAGGGATCTGCTAGGAAGAGGCTACAAGACGGGGAAGAGGAAACTGGAGAGCGAGAGAGAGAGAGAGAGAGAGAGAGAGAGAGAGAGAGAGAGACGGCTGCTAGGAAGATTGGCTTAGAAGGAAATTGGGAACTAGGAAGGGATGGTAGGGGGGCTATTTGGCTGCTAGGAAAGGTGCTAGGAGGGGAAAAAAGCTTAGAAACTGCTAGGAATTGGATTAATAGGAGCAGATATGGGCCTGCTAGGAACCGTGCTAGGAGAGGAAAAGGAGACGCCAAGGCAGTGTGAGGAAAGTGATTGCTAGGAGGGGTGCTAGGAACGCTGCTAGGAGAGGCTATAGGGCTGCTAAAAAGGCTACTATGAAGGGTGCTAGTAGGGTGCTAGGATGTGCTAGGAGGAGCCAGCTGGGACCGCCTAGCACACCCGACACTACATTCTCTTTAATTTCACAACCTGACTGACTGACGGACTTATCAATACTCTCTCTCTCTCTCTCTCTCTCTCTCTCTCTCTCTCTCTCTCTCTCTCTCTCTCTCTCTCTCTCGCTCAGGGTCGTGTCTGTCTGTGAGCCTTTGATGTATTCGTGCGTATGTGTGTGTGTGTGTGTGTGTGTGTGTGTGTGTGTGTGTGTGTGTGTGTGCGTGTTTGTGTAATCTGTCTGTAGCTGTTTGTATGTCTGTTTGAGTCTGGTTGTCAATATTTAACGTGTGTGTGTGTGTGTGTGTGTGTGTGTGTGTGTGTGTGTGTGTGTGTGTGTGTGTGTGTGTGTGTGTGTGTGTGTGTGTGTGTGTGTGTGTGTGTGTGTGTGTCCAATATTAAATAAAGGTTAATGCATTCCGGGCAGGTAATGAGTACGACAAAAAATTATTAAACGACCCCACTTAAACTTTTCCAGCCTAGGTCAACACGCTGCCCTCCCCCCACGCCCTCTTCCTCGTGGTACAACCCAAGGATATTTTCTGTATTTAACTCCCACTTCCAGACGATTTTCTTCATCATAAGGAGGGCTTTTTCAGTTGGGGGTTAGATGAAGGCTTTATTACATTGTTCACTCCTAGTATGCTTTAATCAGTTGAATAAAATCGTCTGTAGTGAGAATTAAGTGTTAAAATAGTCATGGTGGTGAAGGGGTTAAGCGCCGAGGGGTAAGAGCAGTGGGGTTGTGGAATTTGTGGTCGCAGGTTCGATCCAGGGTATTTCGGGCAAAGTATGATGAAGAATGTTTTGCTTTATTTATTTATTTATATATTTATTGCTGCTTCAGACGGTTTTATTCAGCTGGGTGGGATTAGAGGGATTCAACACAGGCCTCACTAACCCCCCTTCCTCAGTAGCGGCCTCTCCCAGCTTGAGAAGAAATCGCCTGTTAGCAGCAAAAAATGTAAATAGATAAATAAAATAAAATAAAATAGAAAATCAAATCAGTAGCACGTCATCGGTGTGAAGGGGTTAACGTGGCCGCCAATTAACGATATATACTGGAGGATGAATCGATGCGGACGTTGTGATCTGTATGGTACACTTTTTATTTGTATTGTCATTGATGTATTTATTTGCCTTGCTTGTGGACGATACGGTCTTTCCATGTGTGTTGGGGATTGTTTGGCGTGTGGCGTGAGGTTGATTACTGTTTTATTCGCCAACGAAATTAGAGGTTATGTTTTCACCTTTATTTGTCTGTTTGCTTGTCTGTATGTCCACACGATATCTCCAAAAGTTTTCAATGAATTTCCAGGAAATTTTGTAGAAAGGTGGGCCATCGGTCAAGAAAGTTATTAATTTTAGGGCGGATCCGGAGTATCCCGCACATTTGCAAAAGTTCTCATTGAATTTCAATGAAATTTTGCGGAAGAATGTACCCTGGGTCAAGGAACACTTGATTAAATTTGGGGAAGGATCCGGATCCTACGTATTGCACACAATATCTCCACGGATCCGGATTCGGATCCTTTTTAATGACAGTAGAATTGGCAGAAGTATGCGCTGTCTGAGTGCTTTCTGGTTGCTGATTGTTTCTGCTCCTTTCTGTACGGCGGGTCACTTCCAAGTTGAATGAAGTCGGTGGCTGAAGTATGCGCTGTCTGAGTGCTTTCTGGTTGCTGATTGTTTCTGCTCCTTTCTGTACGGCGGGTCACTTCCAAGTTGAATGAAGTCGGTGGCTGAAGTATGCGCTGTCTGAGTGCTTTCTGGTTGCTGATTGTTTCTGCTCCTTTCTGTACGGCGGGTCACTTCCAAGCTGAATGAAGTCGGTGGCTGAAGCAATAGTTAAATGGCTGGGTTGACGTTGTGGTTAGAGGGGTAGGAGGATGACCTTAGTGTGGAAGAGGAATGAAGAAGAGGCGAAGAAGAGGAAGAAGAAGAAGAAAGAAGAAAAAAAAGACAGAAGGAAAGACAGAAGAAGAAGGAAAAAAACAAGAACAAGAAGCAGAAGATGCCATCCCTATACCGAGTCAAAAATCGTCTCTCAGCAACAAGAAAAAATATCAAAAACTGACATCATCTCCGTGGCAGAAAAAAAAAAAAGGGGAAAAAAACACGGGAGATGGAGAACTATCATCAGAGTTCCAGGGGGTAGATGGGCCACACCTTCCTTCCCTCCTCATTCACACCTGCTGCACTTGATTAAACACACACACACACACACACACACACACACACACACACACACACACACACACACACACACACACAGCTTGAGAAGTCTGATTAGATGGAGAATGACAGTGTGGGGGAAATTCTTTGCTTGACTTTTTCTCTAAGTTTCCCGTGTGTACCCAAAGAGTGTACAATAGATGGTGGTAGTAGTAGTAGTAGTAGTAGTAGTAGCAGTAATAATAATAATAATAATAATAATAATAATAATAATAACCATACCCAGACAAGCAACATTAACAACAATCACCCCATAAACAACAAAAACAAACAAGAACAACAAAAACAGGGGTAGTGTGGCTGAATGCAAATGAGGTAGAGTGAATTAACAACTGTAGTGAAGGAATTAATTTTTAGCTGATCTAATTTGAATAAAGAGAGAGAGAGAGAGAGAGAGAAGTATTTAAGGGTAAGAGAGGATGGAAAGATACATATAAATAACAAAGAGAGAGAGAGAGAGAGAGAGACGGGGTAATGATGGCAATGGTAATGATGATGGGAGTTGTGGTGGTAGTGATGGTGGTGGTAATGATGTAGTGGTATTAGTAAAGATAGTGGTAGTAATAGCGGTAGATAACCCCTTCAGTACGGTGACGTGGCCTTTTTATTTTTTCTTTTCTTTTTTTTCAGTCTATTCCATACAAGTTAAGATTTTTTTTAACCCTTTCAGTACGAGTGGTCTGAAAAAAAAAATAATACGTCATCGCACTGAAAGGGTTAAGGTGGAGAGGGGAGGAAGGCGAAAGTGGAAGAGAAAGAAAGAAAGAAAGAAAGAAAGTAATATGTTGACTTAAATATTGGAGGAGTAGAAGAGGAATGTGCAATTGATATTCAGTGGTGGCCGCAGTGCAGGTGAGAGAGAGAGAGAGAGAGAGAGATTAAAAGCTACAGCCACAAAGGGAGGAGTGTGAAAGAGGAAAGTGAGATATAGACAGGGTAATGAAAGTGTATGGGCTGCCTAATGAAGAATGGTGGTGGTGGTGGTGGTGGTGGTGGTGGTAATGGTGGTAGTTATGGTGGTGGTTGTGGTTTGGTTTGTAGTTGTGGTTGTAGCGGTGGTTGTTGTCTGTGTGGTGGTGGCAGTTGTGGTACTAGTGATTGCGGCTATGATGGTAGTTGTGGTGGCTGTAGTGATGGTGGTCGTTGTTATGATGGTATTAGTTATGGTGGTTGTAGTAGCGTATGCGGTGGTACGTGTGGTGGGTAGTGGTGGTTGTTGTGGTAGTTGTGGTGGTGGAGGGTTGTTGTTGTAGCTGTGATGGTGATGGTGGTAGTCGTTTCCGTAGTGGTGTTTAGGGTAACGATAGTGATTAATGAGGAAGTGAATTGAGGATTCTAACAGTAATTATGCAGAGATAGTAGTAATAATAATAATAATAATTATTATTATTATTATTATTATAATCCATCCATCCATCCATCCATCATCAAATCCTATGTCGCCCCATAAGAAGCGTAGGAACTCGGGGCTAGGCAAGTTGGTCCTGACATTTAAGATGACAGTGCCCAGCCTCATTCATGCCTGAGTGGCATTACGTGAACAATAAACCCCAACCACCCCATGGATATGAAGCTACACAGGCTCAGTCCGATTGGAGTATTTTACTTACCCACTAAACCACCAGGCGCCATAATTTGGTTATATGGTTACCACCTAGCGTAGTAAATGGTTTCCTGGTGTACAGGAAACCATTTGGCTTGTCACTCAGTGTAGAGCCACCCATAGGCAGAAGGAAGAGAACCGAATGAAGGAAGGAAAGACAGAGGAGGGATTATAATAATACTAGTAATAATACCATCGGTAATACTACTACTACTACTACTACTACTGCAACAACAGCAGCGACTGTTAGTGCTTCTGCTATTTCTTCTCCCCCTCCTCTCACCATTATCATCATCATCATCATCATCATCATCATCATCATCATCATCATCCTGTTAGTACTACTACTATTACTACTACTACTACTATTACTACAACAACAACAGCAATAATAATAATAATAATAATAATAATAATAATAATAATAAAAGTACACCGTACAGTGAACCCAGGAGAGACTATAACTGAAATCTAATAAGGAAGAAGTGCATGACTGTACGTAAACCCAGGAGTATACGAGGCTTATTAGGCTTGGCTTGCTGAAGGGAATGTGACACACCTGCTAATGGTACTCTCAGGTGACACAATGCTCTCTCTCTCTCTCTCTCTCTCTCTCTCTCTCTCTCTCTCTCTCTCTCTCTCTCTCTCACACACACACACACACACACACACACACACACACACAGAACCCCGTAATCTCTCTTAGTGTGTGTGTGTGTGTGTGTGTGTGTGTGTGTGTGTGTGTGTAATTAGCTCCTGTGTTTGTGATTGTTATTCTCTTTCCTATTTCCGATTGTCAAGGAAGAAAAAAGTGGCAAGACTTTTTTTTAGGTTTAAAGTAGGGTTGGGATGATGATGATGATGATAATGATGATGATTAACACAACGACGACGATAATGATGATGATGATGATGATGATGATGATGATGATACGGAACGGACGATGGCGATGATGATGGTGGTAGTGGTGGTGGTGGTGGTACTGGTGTCAGGCGTATTCGTGGTGTCAGCGTCATGTGGTGTCCAATCCCTGAGTTGCCCTGACATATCCTGCCAGTCACAGACAACATGGCCGACAACTGATGCCTGTCGGGTGTATATATATTTTTTTATTTACACTGGTGCTTGTAATAGGCTTTGTGTCTGTCTGTTTGTCTGTATGTTCATCTTCTGTACGTGTGTGTGTGTGTGTGTGTGTGTGTGTGTGTGTGTGTGTGTAATTTATCTGTTTATCTGTCTGTGTATCTCTTCGGATTGATGATGATGATGATGATGATGATGGTGATTCTGGCTCGGGTCTAAATTTGAATCAGAGGAGGGATGATGATGATGGTGATGATGATGATGATGGTTTTGGTGGCGGTTTTAGATGCCCTACAAATGTCAGTGAGCGATGATGATGATGATGATGATAATGATGATGATGATGATGATGATGATGATTTTAGTAGTAGTATCAGACGCCCTTCAAGTGTCAGATGATGTCAGATCCCGAGTGACGTAAACCCTTCATTTCGGCGACTCATTTTTTCCCCTATACTCTTCCTCCCCTATTGATAGTATAATTAACCCCTTCAGGACGATTATGTGTTTTATGTTACCTTTTCCAGACGATTTTACTCAGCTTGGGGTAGACTTTTCAAACGGGGGGGGGTAGAGTAATCCTTGTCTACCCCATCACAACGAGGACGCACTACGAAGCTGAATAAAATCGTCTGGAGGTAGCAAGAATTAGCCACACCATAACGTCATCGGCGAGAGAGAGAGAGAGGTGGTGACATACAGATAGAAAGTGAGTGAGAGAGAGAGAGAGAGAGAGAGAGAGAGAGAGAGAGAGAGGTGGTGACACACAGATAGAAAGTGAGTGAGAGAGAGAGAGAGAGGTGGTGACATACAGAAAGAGAGAGAGAGAGATGGTAGACATGCCCTGGCTCTCACTAACAGCACTCACCCTCTCACTCCTGTCACCTCGCCCCTCTCACGTACACTTTTTTATTTTACCCACTCGCAGAAGTACAAGATATGGCAATTTATCTCCCTGTCTGTCTGTCTATCTATCTATCTGTCTATCTATCTATCCCTCTGTCTATCTGTCTATCTATCTATCTATCTATCTATCTACCTACCTTTACTTTTCCTAACCCGTCCACAGAAGATGGGTACTGGGTAGACAAAAGCGTTAAAGAAAATGGAGAGTTGAAGTTCTGACCTCTCTCTCTCTCTCTCTCTCTCTCTCTCTCTCTCTCTCTCTCTCTCTCTCTCTCACACACACACACACACACACACACACACAGGTGGTGGTGGTGGAGTGGCTAGTGCTTTTGTCATCCTCAGATTTGACTCCACTCCCACCTGGTACACGTGACGCTGTGTGTGTGTGTGTGTGTGTGTGTGTGTGTGTGTGTGTGTGTGTGTGTGGTGATGATGATGATGATGTTGATGATGATGATGATGTACCCAGACCTCAGTTGACCGATTCAGGAAATTTTCAAAGAACCAAAAGGGTAAAAAAAAAAAAAATCCATATACACACTGGTAAGCACAGGCTCGTAGAGAGAGAGAGGGAGAGAGAGAGAGAGAGAGAGAGAGAGAGAGAGAGAGAGAGAGAGAGAGAGAGAGAGAGAGAAATCGTAGTCTATGGGATGGTGTTGATGTTTAGTCTTATTTGGGGAGTTCAATTAGTAGAGTGATGATGATGATGATGATGGTTGTTGTTATTATTATTATTATTATTATTATTATTATTATTATTATTATTACAGTATTATTATTATTATTATTATTATTATTACGGTATTATTATTATTATTATTATTATTATTACTGTATTGTTATTATTATTATTATTATTATTATTATTAGTAGTAGTTGTAGTTGTAGTAGTAGTAGTTGTAGTAGTAGTAGTGGTAGTAGTAGTAGTAGTAGCAGTAGTAGTAGTATTGTTGTTGTTGTTGTTCCTCTTCTTCTTCATCATCTCCTTCTTCCTCTTCCTCTTCCTCGTCTTCTTCTTCTTCTTCTTCTTCTTTCTCTAATTATTATTATTATCATTATTTTTATTATTATTATTTTTTTTTTTCTTCGTCTTCTTCTTCTTCTTCTTTCTCTAATTATTATAATTATCATTATTTTTATTATTATTATTATTATTATTATTATTATTATTATTATTATTTTTCTTCTTCGTCTTCTTCTTCTTCTTCTTCTTCTTCTTCTTATTATTATTATTATCATTATTTTTATTATTATTATTATTATTATTATTATTATTATTATTATTATTATTATTTTTCTTCTTCGTCTTCTTCTTCTTCTTCTTCTTCTTCTTTCTCTAATTATTATTATTATCATTATTTTATTATTATTATTATTATTATTATTATTTTTCTTCGTCTTCTTCTTCTTCTTCTTCTTATTATTATTATTATTATTATTATTATTATTATTATTGCTACAACTACTGCTACTACTACTACTACTACTACTACTACTACTACTACTGCTGCTGCTGCTGCTGCTGCTGCTGCTGCTGCTGCTACTACCACTACTGCTACTACTACTACTACTACTACTGCTACGCATTATATTTACCGTCCACCTCCTCATCATCACCACCACCACCCTCTCCACCCAGTTCCCTTAAATATAATCCCGGCAGCACTCAATCCCCTCATTACCTCCACTAATAATATCATTACCTTCCATAATAATACCCCAATCACCATCCCTCAGCTCACCATTGACGTCGGCTCAGCGCATAAAAAAGGTCATTGATGTGAGTAATGGAAGGCCGAATGCACCTCGCTTGAATTATATTATTGATGTTGACTGCGTTAGAGTTAATGGTGATTGTGTTAGAGTTAATGGTGATTACGTTAGAGTTAATGGTGATTGTGTTAGAGTTAATGTTGATTACGTTAGAGTTAATGGTGATTGTGTTTAGAGTTAATGGTGATTGTGTTAGAGTTAATGGTGATTGTGTTAGAGTTAATGTTGATTACGTTAGAGTTAATGGTGATTGTGTTTAGAGTTAATGGTGATTGTGTTAGAGTTAATGGTGATTGTGTTAGAGTTAATGGTGATTGTGTTAGAGTTAATGGTGATTACGTTAGAGTTAATGGTGATTGTGTTAGAGTTAATGGTGATTGTGTCAGAGTTAATGGTGATTGTGTCAGAGTTAATGGTGACTGTGTTAGAGATTATTTGAGAGTAACTGGTGATTATTTCATTAATGGTGATTAGTATGGTGATTATATTTACGGTCGAGTAGGTGGTAATTATGTGGCTGATTATACAATATTAAAATGTTCATTCCAAGTACTGTAATGTGATAATATTTGATTACATTATAGTGACTGTTATTTATATTAGTGAGTAGAGGGAATGCTGATTATGCTGGAGTAATTGATTGTATCGGTAATTACGTCAGAGCAACTGGTAATTATATTGCTGATTATATTAATGTTATATTATTAGTAATTATGTTAAATTATTATTACATTAAAGAAACTGACGATTTTTAGCAACATTAAAGTACCTGTTGATTATTTCAATATAGCTATTATACTGACGATCATAGTAGAGGAACTGGCAGTTGATGGTAGGTGGGGCGGTCACCATCCATTCACTCGATGTACTGCTGCCTTTGGGTAACTCTACACTGAGTGACAAGTCATATGGTATCCTGTAACCCAGAAAACCATTTACTTCATTCGGTGGTAACCATATAACCATCTGCTCAGTGCCTGGTGAATTAGTGGGTCAAGGCGCTCCAACCAGATATGGCCAGTATGACTGAAAAATAGGGGTTGGTTGGGGTTTATAGTTCACGTAATGCATCTCATGGAAGAGTGACTGGCCATCCTCTCCTCTAATGTCTGGAGTAAACAGCGCAGCCACGAACCTTGACGCTCCTGACTCCATGTTCTTGATTACGTATGAGTAACTGTGGGTCATAGTAGTGCTGTGTCCATGATGTACAAAATAAATACTGATAACCATGTAGGCGAAGATGGTCTTCCAAGTAGTAAACAACGGGGTCATAAGTAACTGTAGCTCCGTAACCATTGAGAACTGGGCCCGTGTTGACTTTGCATTTTTTTAAACTCAAAATCATCCCCCAAATTACCTGAAATTAGAGCATCAAGTCCAGGGAAAAGTCTCTCTCTCTCTCTCTCTCTCTCTCTCTCTCTCTCTCTAAAAATACATACATACACTCTGTGCATACGTATACCCGGTACAGAATCACCCCATGAATACGCAAAAGGAGATACCATGATAGCCTGTACAGAATTAGACTTTGGGACGTACATACATACATACATACATACAGTCTTACATAATTCCATACGTATACATGCTTACACACACATCCATACATCAGTGCATTCATACGTACACAGAAGCTTGTGCGTGGACGGGTTTCTCAGCGTATCAACCATTTTTATTCCATCACATCATTTCACGTCCCACTTCCCCCTACATTTCCTAGAGTTTGCAGTTGTTCTCCCCCTGTGGCTGAGTGGGTAGCATTGCCAGTCACGGAGCAGCCGGCACGATTGCGTCAGGGGTCGAATCTGGGCTCGGACACCTGGCGCCGCTCGACTCAGGTGTTGGGTTGTGGGTAAATTAAAGTACATGTTTATTTTAGGTTGCCATGGTAACGTTGATGATGCAGTGGCCGTATATTCCGAGTTAATGAGTTGAGCACCACGGCCAAGCGTCTCTCTCTCTCTCTCTCTCTCTCCTTTCCTCCTCATCCCAACTTTTCCCGCCGTTTCCCTGCTCTCCTCTTCCTTTTTCCCTCATTCATTCCAGATTTTCCCTCTTTGCTAATGTTCCTCCATTCTCTGATTTTCCCTCCAATTCCCTAGATTTTCCCTCCAGTTCCTCAGATTTTCCCTCCAGTTCCCCAGATTTCCCCCCCCCGGTTCCTCAGATTTTCCCTCCAATTCCCTAGATTTTTCCCTCCAGTTCCCCGGATTTTCCCTCCAGTTCCTCAGATTTTCCCTCCAGTTCCCCAGATTTTCCCTCCACTTCCCCAGATTTTCCCTCCACTTCCCCAGATTTTCCCTCCACTTCCCCAGATTTTCCCTCCACTTCCCCAGATTTCCCCTCCAGTTCCCCAGATTTTCCCTCCACTTCCTCAGATTTTCTCTCCAGTTCCCCAGATTTCCCCTCCAGTTTCCCCCTGATTTTCCCTCCAATTCCCTAGATTTTCCCTCCAGTTCCCCAGATTTTCCCTCCACTTCCCCAGATTTTTCCCTCCGTTTCCCCAGATTTTCCCTCCATTTCCCCAGATTTTCCCTCCATTACCTCAGTTTTACCTTCATTATCCCAATTTTCCCTCCATTGCCCCACTTTTCCCTCCATTTCCCGAACTTTCCCTCCATTTCCCAGTTTTCCCTCCATTTCCCAAGTTTCCCCTCCATTTCCCAATCTTCCCTCCATTTCCCAGATTTTCCCTCCATTTCCCAGTTTTCTCTCCATTTCCCTAGTTTCCCTTCCACTCACCTGCATCGTCCTCCTCCCTCCCTCCATCTTGACTGGAGGAGGAGGAGGAGGAGGTGGAGGAAAAGTTCTCTCTCTATCTCTCTCTCTCCTCCAGGCCTCTTCTCTCTCACTTGCTTACTATCTCACTCTTTCTCAGTTTTTTGTCATTTTGTCTCAACTATTTTTCTTAATATTTTTCTTGAAGTATTTTTTTTTCTGTTATATTGTCACATTTTTTTATTTCAGTTAAATATAAATTCGTCTTTTTTTTTTGGCAATATTCCTCACATTTTTTTATATACTTAGTTCCTTGTTTTTAAAGTTATATTAATTTCCGTATATATTTCTCGTTTTAATTGTTCTTACGTGAAAATACGGCGATCATGAGAAATATATTAATAAGTCCGCCGTATTAACATTTTCAAACGTCTTGGGTGCAGGGGAAAAAATGGAGGGTTTCTGGGGTAACTAGGGAAATTTCTGGGGTACTTTAGGGGTGTTTAGGGTATTTTGGGGTATATCTGGGGGTCTGGAAATTTTTAGGGATATTTCTAGGGATATTTTGGGGGATCTGGGGAATTCTTGGTCCCTTCTGATGGGGTTTGTGAATAGGAGTGTATGTGTACGTGTGTTTGGGGCCTTATTTCGGGTGTTTTTGCGGCGGTCCCGGGTGTGTGTGGGTGTGGCGGGTCCCGGTGTGGGTGTGGCTGGGTCCGGTGGCTGTGTGGCGGCCTGATATGACGCTGGTGTGGTGGTGGTGTGGATGTGACGGGAGCCGGAGAGCGTTCGTCTACTCCCCACCACGGCTGAAGGGTGACTGAGGCTTGATGCTGCACTGGGGTGATGCTCATATCCCAGGCTCCTCCTCTCCCCTCTTCCCCATCCTCCTCTCCCCTCACTCCTCCCTAGACACTCTCTCTCTCTGTCTCTGTCTCTCTCTCTCTCTCTCTCTAGCTCATGTCTTTTTTCCTCCCTTCCTTAATCCCTCCCTTAGGTTTTATTGCTTCCCTCCCTCCTCCCCCTCCCTCTTTCCCCCTTCTCCCCTTCCCTTTCTCTCCCCATCCCTCCTTACTCCCTTCCTTCCCCCATCTCCCCTCCTGTCTTCATTGCCCCCTCCCTCTGTTGTCTGTCTGTCTGTCTGTCTCTCTCTCTCTCTCTCTCTCTCTCTCTCTCTCTCTCTCTCTCTCTCTCTCTCCCTCCCTCCCCACTCCTTGGCGTTGCATGTATAAATAAACCGTTCGACATGCCTTGGAAAACATATGGTCGAATTCCAATTATACTTTTTTTCGGAAACTTCCAAAAAAATACAAACAAAATGTGAAAAATAATAGTAAAAGATGTAATACTGTTTTTGTTTTAACCAGTAACTCATTTATTTTTTATTATTTTTTTACCATTATCATAAATTGAAGATGAGTAATATTTATTTTATTATCATTATTATCTTTAGTTTCTGTCCTACTGTCTATCATTCCTATAAAATTTCCGTTGCTGTTTTTATCCCTCTTTTTCCACATTAGACAAATTACCTGAGGGAGTGGAGGGTGGGGGAGAGCCTGTGGGAGTGGAGGGTGGGGGAGAGCCTGTGGGAGTGGAGGGTGGGGGAGAGCCTGTGGGAGTGGGGGGTGGGGGAGAGTCTGTGGGAGTGGAGGGTGGGGGAGAGCCTGTGGGAGTGGAGGGTGGGGGAGAGCCTGTGGGAGTGGAGGGTGGGGGAGAGTCTGTGGGAGTGGAGGGTGGGGGAGAGCCAGGGGGAGTGGAGGCTGGGGGAGAGCCAGGGGGAGTGGAGGCTGGGGGAGAGCCTGTGGGAGTGGGAGGTGGGGGAGAGTCTGTGGGAGTGGAGGGTGGGGGAGAGCCTGGGGGAGTGGAGGCTGGGGGAGAGCCAGGGGGAGTGGAGGGTGGGGGAGAGCCTGTGGGAGTGGAGGGTGGGGGAGAGCCTGTGGGAGTGGAGGGTGGGGGAGAGCCTGTGGGAGTGGAGGGTGGGGGAGAGCCTGTGGGAGTGGAGGGTGGGGGAGAGCCTGTGGGAGTGGAGGGTGGGGGAGAGCCTGTGGGAGTGGAGGGTGGGGGAGAGCCTTCTACTTGCCTATTCTTTCCCCAAACTTCCGTAATGAGGGAATTTGAATAAGTGTTTCTATTAATACGAAAGTCTCTCTCTCTCTCTCTCTCTCTCTCTCTCTCTCTCTCTCTCTCTCTCTCTCTCTCTCTCCCCGCGCTTCTTTTCTTTTCCTTCCTAACTTTCTCTTTCCCTCGTTACCTCCTCCTTCTCTTCTTCTAACTCTTTCTTCTATTCCCCCCTCCCTCCCTCTCCTCCTCTTGCTCTATCATCCCTCCCTCCCTCCCTCCTTCTCCCTCCTCCCTCCCTCTCTCCATTTTCTCTCCCTCCCTCCCTACCTGGCCAGCACAACACAAGTTTTTGCTCATACATAAACTATACATCAGATCCCCCCCCCCCTCTCTCTCTCTCTCTCTCCGACTGATTCCTTCCTCATACTCCTTTTCCCTCTTTCCTTTTCTTCCTCCTTCCTTCCCTCTTGATTCTTTCCTTCCTGCCATTCGTCCTTCCTCTTTCCTTCCTTCCTTCCTTCTTCCCTTCCTTCCATTTCTCCTCTCTATCCATCTATCCATCCATCTATTCTTTCATTTTTTCTCCCTACCTTTATCCTCCTTCCCCTCCGACCCCTTCCCTCGTTCCCTCTCCCTCTCCCTCCCTCCCTTCCTCCCTCCTCTTCCTTCCCTGTCTCCCTCCTCCCTCCCTCCCTCCCTCCCTCCCTCATACGCCTCAATTTGGCCAGTCCTTTCCTCCCTCTCGTAGATCTCTTCCTCCCCCTCTCCCTCCCTCTCCCCCAGTCTCTATCTCTCTCTTCCTCCCCCCTCCCCGCCCCGTCTCTCTCTCTCTCTCTCTCTCTCTCTCTCTCTCTCTCTCTCTCTCTCTGCCACCACCCCAACCACCACTTTGCCACCACCACCACTACCACTATCCTGCCACCACCACTACTACCACCCTGTCATCACAATTACCACCACCCTGCCACCACCACTAGCACCACTCTAACACCACCACTACCACCACCCCTACCACCACTGTCTCCACCACCTATATCTGTTTGCCACCACCCTGCCACCACCACTACCACCACTCTGCCACCACCCCTACCACTACCCTGCCACCACCACTACCACCACTCTGCCACCACCCCTACCACTACCCTGCCACCACCACTACCACCACTCCACTCTGTCATCATCCCTACCATCACCCCTACCTACCACCACCCCTACCACCACCCTGCCACCACCACTCTGCCACCACCCCTACCACCACTCTGCCACCACGCCTGCCACCGCTGCGTCTCCACTACACATATCTCCTTGCCACCACCCTGCCCCCTGCCATTATATTATCATTTACCAGCCACCTTCATCCTCTCTTATTCTCACCCTGCCACCCTGCCTTACTCCCTTCTCTTTCTCCCTTTGCCACCCTGCCTCTTTCACTTATCCTTCACCCTAGCATCATGTTCCCCTTCCTCCCTGCCAGCATGTCTGTCAGTCTGTCTCTGTTAGTCTGTCTGTCTGTCTCTGTCTCTGTCTCTGTCTCTCTCTCTCTCTCTCTCTCTCTCTCTTCTGCTGTGCTATCCTTTTCTCCTGCTCCTATGCACTATATTAGGATTAAGGCCGGACCACCTCGTAGGGACTGTAAGGTCTGTGTGGTCTGTGTATCTATGTAACTCTATGTAACTCTCTCTCTCTCTCTCTCTCTCTCTCTCTCTCTCTCTCTCTTACCCTGACATAATCCTGCCTTTACATACCACCACCCTGCCACCACCCTGCCGTCACCCTACCACCACCCTACCACCACCCTGCCATTACCATACCACCACCCTACCACACCCTACCACCATCCTACCACCACCCTGCCATCACCCTACCACCACCCTACCACCACCCTACCACACCCTACCACCACCATGCCATCACCCTACCACCACACTACCACACCCTACCACCCTACCACCACCCTACCACACCCTACCACCACCCTGCCGTCACCCTGCCAGCGTCGTAATGATAATCTTGGGGCCGGTTCACTAATTAAATCTTTTATTGTGATCTGGGGAGCCGGAAAGTCACCCGAGATGGTCTGCCCAGTCCTTATTTCACTCCTTCACTCCCTCATTCCCTCCTTCACTCCCTCATTCCCTCCTTCATTCTCTCCTTCACTCATTTTTGCAGTCCTTCATTATTCCTTCATTCCTTCATTCTTTTATTCCTTCATTCTCTCCTTCATTCATTTTTGCAGTCCTTCTTTCTTTTATTCCTTAATTTTCTCCTTCATTCCTTCTCCTTCATTCCTTCGTTCCTCCATTCTCTCTTTCTTTCCTTCTTTCCTTCATTCCTTCATTTCATTCTCTTCTTCATTCCTTCTCTCCTTCATTCATCATTTCATTTATATCTTGCAGTCTTTCCTTCATTATTCCTTCATTACTTCCTGCACTGCTTCATTTCTTTCTCCATTCATTCTCTTATTCACTCCTTCTCTCACTCAGCATTTCCTTCTCCTTCACTTCTTCAGTCCCCTTCCTTCCTTCCTTCCTTCCTTCCTTCCCTTCCTCTGCACTCCTTCACAATATCCTCCTCTCTTTTCTTCCGTCCCTTCCTACTTTTTCCCTCCCTTGTCTGCCATTCTCTCCCTCTCCCTCTTCCTTATTCATGACTCTCTCTCTCTCTCTCTCTCTCTCTCTCTCATGCAATATTTCTGGAATACTTTATATTTTTTATACCTCCTTCCTCCTGCTCCTCCTCCTCCTCCTCCTCCTCCTCCTCTTCCTCTCGCTCTTTTTATTTTCTCCCACATTCAATCCCTCCTTCTCTTTCTCCTCTTTCCTTCCCTCTCTCCGTCCTTCTTCCTTCTCTTTCTCCCTCCCACACTCCTTCTTCCTCCTTCCTTCCCCCCCTCCCTCCTTCCCTTCCTCTTTCTCCTTTTCTTCCTCCTACGGTCACACCCCCTGTATCTCTCTCCCCCCCTCCCCTCCTCCCTTTTCTCTCCCTCCCTCCCTCCCTTCCTCCTTTTGTCTATTCTTCCATCTCCTTCCTCCCTTCTCCCTTTCCCTCCTTCACTCCCTCCTTTTCCTCTCCCTCCATGTCCCTCATCCCCCCTTCTCTCTCTCTCTCTCTCTCTCTCTCTCTCTCTCTCTCTCTCTCTCTCTCTCTCTCTCTCTCTCTCTCCTTCACTGCCTTCCTCCTTAATTTCTTTTATCTCCCTCCCTCCTCCTTACCTGCCTTCCTACTTTTTCTTCCCAACTTACCTCCCTCCCTCCCTCCCTCCCTCCCTCCCTCCCTCCCTCCCTCCCTCCCTCCCTTCATCTCCCTTCATTTTTCTTTCTCACCTTGTCTCACCCTGATTTTCCCCACATGTCTACCTGCCTGTCTACCTACCTACTTACCTACCTGCCTGTCTACCTACCTACCTACTACCTACCTAACATGCTACCAGCCTACAGTACCTCTTTTTCTACATTCTCATCTTACCTCATCCCTGCCTCACCCTGCCCCACCCTGCCTCACCCTGCCCCACCCTACCTCCCCCTGCCTCCCCCTTCCTCACCCCAGCTTTCCCCCCGCCACACCCCTGCCTCATCTCACATTCCTCCCCACTTACTTCCCTATGTTTCAACCTTCCTGCCTTCCTCTGCCTCCCCCTCCCTCATCCTGCCTCATCCCTGCCTCACTTCTGCCTCCTCCATGCCTCTCTCTCTCTCTCTCTCTCTCTCTCTGCCAGGCGTCTTTTCGTCCTTCTTCCGATATTAGTTCCTCCTCTTCCTCTTGTTGTTGTTGTTGTTGTTGTTGTTGTTGTTAAGGGATGACAGCAAAACCTTAAGACTCAGTGACTTAAATAGTTTCCCAAAAGTTCCTTATAAAACACCAGATGCTGAGTCCTTGTCGTGTGGTGGTGTGGTGTGGTGGTGTGTGGTGGTATGGTGGTGTGGTGTGATGATACGTACACACACACACACACACACACACACACACACACACACACACACACACACTTAACCCCATCTGACCGAGTACTTAATCTACATTCTTGCTACCTCCGGACGATTTCCTTAAGAATTTTTGGATCATCTGAAGTGAGAGGGTTAAAATGTGTCTCCCTTAAACCCTTTCATTAGCTGATTCATCCCGTTATCCTGAATAAAATCGTCTGAAGGTGGTGAGAATACAATAAATCATACGTAAAGGGATTGAATGCGTAATAATTCTACGGTATTTCCACGCCACGATTCATTTACTACAGGATATTCAAAAAAATCTGATAACTCTGCTTTGAAATTTGAGGCCTGAATTTTCTTAGATGAAGTCTCTCTCTCTCTCTCTCTCTCTCTCTCTCTCTCTCTCTCTCTCTCTCTCTCTCTCTCTCTCTCTCGCTAAGATATTTTGTAGTGAAGTGGTACAGGAAGTCTTCGTTTTTCATTTTGTATTGATCTTATCCTTTATATTTCGTTCTTATTGACTCCAGACGGTTTTATTCAACTGAGAGAGAGAGAGAGGGTTATGTATGTGGGTGCGTGTGCGTTTTTGGGTGCATGTATGTGTGTGCGTTTGGGTACATTGGAGTGTAAGTAAGAGACCGACTTTTCTGCTGTGCGCTTTATGTGTGTGTGTGTGTGTGTGTGTGTGTGTGTGTGTGTGTGTGTGTGTGAAGGCATGTGCGTTGGAGCGTTTTGAGTCTAATTGGGTCCATCTGTGTGCGTGTGTAAGCATGTATGTTTGTGTGTGCGTGAGAGAGAGAGAGAGAGAGAGAGAGAGGGAGAGAGAGAGATACATACATACAGACAGACAGACAGAGCATGAGTGTGTTTGTTTGTTTGTGTATGTGTGTGTGTATGTGTTGCTTTGGAGTCTTGTGTATATGTGTGCGTGTGTATGTAGGCTACAGTATATGTGTGTATCTGTGTGAGTTCAAGTACATAAGACTGTCTGTTACTACGTAGGTGTGTGTGTGTGTGTGTGTGTGTGTGTGTGTGTGTGTGTGTGTGTGTGTGTTTCTTAGTGCATGTGCGTGGGTTTGAATCTGTTGCTACGTCGTATTGTGTGTGTACGTAAGTGTGTGTACCCTTATCTATAGCTTCCGTCCACACACACACACACACACACACACACACACACACACACACACACACACACACACACACACACACACACACACACACACACACGAGGAATCATTCTAGTTGATGTGATTATTTAAGAGATTCTCTCTCTCTCTCTCTCTCTCTCTCTCTCTCTCTCTCTCTCTCTGATTAATGGTGATAATGATGGTAGTACGAGTGACTGTAGTTGTGGTAGAAATAT
>NC_137018.1:47843184-47845684 GCF_032717465.1 Coenobita brevimanus
CGGCAAGGTAAGGCAGGGAGAAGGAATGAGAAAAAGGAAATACTGGGAGGGGAAGGGGAAGGAGAAAGAGCAAGATACACAGAGAGAATTTAGAGAGAGAGACAGACAGAGAGAGAAAAGAAGGGGAGAGCAGGGAAGAGTGAAAATGGGAGAGAGAGGGAGGAGAAAGAAAAAAGAGAGAGAGACGGTAGGAAGCGGGGAGATTGGTAGGACCCTAGAGAGAGAGAGAGAGAGAGAGAGAGAGAGAGAGGGAGAGAGAGATCAAGGTCATGAGTAAAACGCAGTGGGGGCGTTTTGATAGTGTTGGTGCAGATGGTGGTAGTTGTGGTAGCTGGGTGGTGGTAGTAGTGGTGCTAATGTTGGTAGTTGTGGTGGTGGTTCGGGTAATGATAGTAGTAGTTGTAGTAGCAGTAGTAGTAGTATAGTAGTAATGATGATGAGCGTTGTGGTAGATGTAGTATTAATGTTGGTAGTGGTAGTAGTAATATTGATAGTAGAGGCAGAGTGTTGACAATGTTGGTAGGTGCAGTAGCAATGTTGGTAGTAGTGGTGGTGATGTTGGTAATGATGGTAGCGGTAATAGTAATGTTGGTAGTAGTGGTGGTGATATTGGTAGTGGTGGTAGCGGCGAGAGTAATGTTGGTAGTCGTGGTGGTGGTAATGTTGGTAGTAGTGGTGGTGATGCTGGTAGGATCAGGCTAATTGAGACATGAGTGTGAGGCGTGTAGGTGTGGTTAGCGATGGTGGTAGTTGTGGTAGCTGGGCGTGTTCCGGTAATTACTTTAGGCATTTTATAGTTGTGGTAGTGGTCAAAATTGTGGTAGTGGCGGTTGTGGTGGTGGTTGTGTTAAGGGTGGTGGTAGGAATTGTGGTAGTGGTGGTTGTAGTGGTGGTTGTTAAGGGTGGTGGTAGAAATTGTGGTAGTGGTGGTTGTGGTGGTGGTTGTGTTAAGGGTGGTGGTAGGAATTGTGGTAGTGGTGGTTGTGGTGATGGCTGTGTTAAGGATTGTGGTAGGAATTGTGGTAGTGGTGGTTGTGGTGGTGGTAGTGTTAATGGTGGTGGTCGATATTGTGGTAGTGGCGGTTGTTTGTGGTAGCTTAGATAGTTAAGGGAATATTTGTAGTAGTAATTGTGGTAGTTTAGTTAGTTAAAGAAGTAATTGTGGTAGTGACTGTGGTAGCTTTGTCAGTTAAAGGAATAAGTGTGGTAGTAATTGCGGTAGTTTTGATGTTTAAAGAAGTAATTGTGGTAGTGATTGTGGTAGCTTTGTCAGTTAAAGGAATAAGTGTGGTAGTAATTGCGGTAGTTTTGATGTTTAAAGAAGTAATTGTGGTAGTGATTGTGGTAGTTTAGATAGTTAAGGGAATAATTGTGGTAGTAATTGCGGTAGTTTTGATGTTTAAAGAAGTAATTGTGGTAGTAATTGTGGTAGTTTAGATAGTTAAGGGAATAATTGTGGTAGTAATTGTGGTAGTTTAGATAGTTAAGGGATTAATTGTGGTAGTAATTGTGGTAGTTTAGATAGTTAAGGGATTAATTGTGGTAGTTCCGAGAGTTAAGGGAATAATTGTGGTAGTAATTGTGGTAGTTGTGGTAGGAGTATGAACATCGCAAGTCTCAACACCAGCATCAAGCCTCATCCCCGGCATTAATACAACTACCACTATCTCCCCCGTCAGATTGTGGTAGTTACGAATGGTGGTAGTTGTTATGAAGGCATCAGTTGTGGTAGGCCGGACAGTGCGCGGCGGAATATTGGTAGTTGTGGTGGTTGCTAGGGGGGGTAGGATGGTGGTGGTGGTGGTGGTAGGTGGTGGTGGTAGGTGGTGGTGGTGGTGGTGGTAGGTGGTGGTGGTAGTTGTGGTTGTTGAGTGGTGAGCATAGTGGGCACGATGGTTGTGGTAGTAGTAGTTGTAGTAGTAGTAGCAGTAGAGAGAGAGAGAGAGAGAGCAATTGAAAACCTAGACCGAACAAGGATTAGAGAGAGGGGGAGTGAGAAAAAGTGGTTTGTCCATCTGTTGAAATGTGGACACGAGAGAGAGAGAGAGAGAGAGTCATTCTGTTTGGTTCAGCCTTCATGTAAATACACAGACTTTCTCTAATTACAAAAGTTTAAGAATGGGTTGGTAGAGAGAGAGAGAGAGAGAGAGAGAGAGAGAGAGAGAGAGAGAGACTAGCTGAGGTCGTAAGGTCTGTTTTGTCTGTAACTATGATATTCTG
Source organism: Coenobita brevimanus (assembly GCF_032717465.1). Lineage (NCBI taxonomy): Eukaryota > Metazoa > Arthropoda > Malacostraca > Decapoda > Coenobitidae > Coenobita > Coenobita brevimanus. The sequence continues at coordinate 47,845,405 of NC_137018.1, forward strand.
TGTAGCTGCGACTCTCTCTCTCTCTCCCTCTCTCTCTCCCTCTCTCTCTCTCTCTCTCTCTCTCTCTCTCTCTCTCTCTCTCTCTCTCTCTCTCTTAGTTCCATGTTTGCTTTTTCTCACATACATACATACATACATACATAAATAGCCTACAATCTTTCCCTGTTGCTGTCAGTCTGCTATCTATATTACTCTGCACCAGCTATTATTTTTCTGTCTATCTATCTATCTATCTATCTATACTCGTACATGTTTACGTATATCTGTCTGTCTGTTTATG
>NC_137018.1:47850684-47858184 GCF_032717465.1 Coenobita brevimanus
CTCCTTTCCTTCCCTCCTTACCCCCTTCCTCTCAGTCCCTCCATCCTTCCTTCCTCCCTCCTTCCCTTCTTCCCTTCTTCCCTCTTTCCCTCCATCCTTCCTTCCCTCCTTCCCTCCCTCCTTCCTTCCTTCCTTCGCTTGTGTGTGATATTCTTCCCCTCACTCCTTCCTTCACCCTTCCCAGCCCAGCTCCTTAACAAGCACCCTTCCTACACATCTCCCCCCTCCCCCCTTTGTTGTTGTTGTTGTTGTTGTTGTTGGCGATGGGGGGTGTTGTTGTTGGCTTGTTTGTTTGGTGTGGGACTTGTTTTGTTGTTGTTGTAATGGTGGTGGTGAAATTGTTGTTGTTGTTCTTGTTATAGTGACTGAAAGTTGTTGTTGTAAGTTGTTGTTATTGTGTTGTATTTGTTTTTGTTGTTTTTTTTGTTGTTCTTTGTGTAGTTGTTGTTGTTGTGTTGTATTTGTTGTTTTTGTTATTTTTGTTGTTTGTGTAGTTGTTGTTGTTCTTCTTAGGTGAAGTTGTTCATTTTACTGTTATTGTTGCTTACCAAAAAAAAAAATGTGTGTGTGTGTGTGTGTGTGTGTGTGTGTGTGTGTGTTTTAACTGTTCCGTAAATCTATGTCGGTTCACGGAAGCACACTAGCCGGAAGTGAGTTCGGTACAGCGTGGGTCTTGCACTTCCCCTGACCTGGGTTCACTCTCACCCCGGGGCGGATATGTAACAGGAGGTAGTGGTGTGGCCTTTCACGGGAGATTTTCACGTATTCACATCCTGTACAGCTTCCCGCCATGACATACACCGACTCTCTCTCTCTCTCTCTATTTATCTATCTATCTATCTATCTATCTATCTATCGCTTGGGGTATACTGAAGGTTTTATCTACTCCCTCCAGCTGGCAAAGTCTATCCTATGCTAAATAAAGTAATAAAATGGACAGCAAGAAAGAGTTACGTTATTGGTCTGAAGAGGTTAATATCAGGCATCAGGAAGGCAGAGAGAGAGAGAGAGAGAGAGAGAGAGAGAGAGGAAATGTAAAAGAAAAAGAAGAACATGAAATACGACGAAAGAAAGAAAAAGAAATGAAAACAAGAAGAAAAAAAGAAAGAAAAAGAAAAGGGAAAAAGAAGAGAGAAAAGAGGAAGAAGAAGAAGAAAAAGTCCAGCATTATCAGAGAGAGAGAGAGAGAGAGTCACGGAGCCGTCAGAATGAAAGAGAGGTGGGAGGGAGGGAGAAAGAATGTATAATTACTGACGTTTTTTATTCTGTACCTTTTCTTCTTCTACTAAGGCTTTGAATGAAGTGTGGATGGTTGTGTGGGTCAGATTTAGGGAGAAAATGGCTATAATTCTTTTGTTTTTATTATACCTTGACTTGTTTCTGGACCATAGTTTATTCCATCTTTAGGTGATGATGGTGATGATGATGATTGATGGTGGTGATGATGGTGATGATTGATGGTGGTGGTGATGGTGTTGGGGGTGATGGTGATGAAAATTATGATGATGAGGAGGAGGAGGTTAAAGATGGTGGTGGTGGTGGTGATGATGATGATGATGGTAGTGATGGTGATGGTAGTGATGATGACGATGATGGTGATGATTATGATGATGTCAGTATGGATAGGAGGAATTTGCAATGGAGAGCTCACTGGAACAAAATAAAAACAGATTTTTTTTTCTTTTCGGGGGGGGGGGGGCGAGGAGGCGAGATGAAAGAAAGATTTAACAGGATTTTGGACGGAGAGACTGGACTGTAATTGTTTTTATTGTTTTTAGCGTTAAGTGTTGTTGTTTTAGTGTTGTTTTGGTGGTTGTCGCGTTGTTTTTGTTGTTGTTTTGCTGCTGTTGTTGTTTACGTACACATATGTTTTTGTTTTTTTCATTCGTGTTATTGTTTTGAAGGTGATGATGCTGGTGGTTGTGTCATTGTTGTTGTTGTTATTGTTATTCTGTTGTTCTTGTTATTGCTGACTTTTTTGTTATTGTTTATTTATTTATTTTTTTTGTGTGTTTCGTTCATTTTTAGTAAAGTATGATTATTTTTTTATGTATGGATGTGTGTGTGTGTGCTTTTTTTTTTTTTTTTTGGTGTTTAATATCCAGTGTTTTGATTATTAGTTGTGATGGATGGAAGAGCTGATTATCTCTCTGTTACCGTTACACACACTCTCTCTCTCTCTCTCTCTCTCTCTCTCTCTCTCTATTTATTTATTTATCTATTTATCTATCTATTTGTCTGTGTCTCTTTTGATGAATCTATCAGTCTGTCTGAATCAAAATTCAGTGGTTCGAATGCAGTGTGTGTGTGTGTGTGTGTGTGTGTGTGTGTGTGTGTGTGTGTGTGTGTGTGTGTGTGTGTGTGTGTGTGTGTGTGTGTGTGAGTGTGAACTACTGCAGCCTTGCCTCGGGACCCTACTGTCTGGAGAGAGAGAGAGAGAGAGAGAGAGAGAGAGAGAGAGAGAGAGAGTAGAACTGACAAGTAGATGGTTAACAAAGACGAGAGAGAGAGAGAGAGAGAGAGAGAGAGTAGAACTGACAAGTAGATGGTTAACAAAGACGAGAGAGAGAGAGAGAGAGAGAGAGAGAGAGAGAGAGAGTGAGAGTAGAACTGAGAAGTAAATGCTTAACAATGACGAGAGAGAGAGAGAGAGAGAGAGAGTGAGAGTAGAACTGAGAAGTAAATGCTTAACAATGACGACAGAGAGAGAGAGAGAGAGAGAGAGAGAGAGAGAGAGAGTAGAACTGAGAAGTAAATGCTTAACAATGACGACAGAGAGAGAGAGAGAGAGTGAGAGTAGAACTGAGAAGTAAATGCTTAACAATGACGACAGAGAGAGAGAGAGAGAGAGAGAGAGAGAGAGCAAAACTGACAAGTAAATGCTTAACAATGACGACAGAGAGAGAGAGAGAGAGAGAGAGAGAGAGATTTACACTCTTTATCTCCCACCAACAGTTCAGTTTTTTTGACCCCTGTTATTTCAGTGGCGGTGCAGTGAATTTTTTAAAGCTATCTCACTCGCTTTATTTTCTCACTCCCCCGCTCTCATGCCGGCTGTAGTTTGGCCTGGCTTTAATTTTTACCTGAACTGACTTTAATTTGCACACTCGCTCACTTTTGGCGTGCCGGCTTCAGTGTTTTGCTCACTCTCTTTATCTGACTCACTTTTACGATTTTTTGTTGTCTTTCATTTTTGCCAGAGCTGTTTTTTTATTTATTCTGGATTTGTACTCGCTCTTCTGTCTTTAATTCTCTCACTCTCTCATTTTCGCGTACTGTTTTTCTTTATATCATTCATTGTCGGGATGTTTAATTTTCACATCATCTTCATCATCATCATCATCATCATCATCATCATTGTTGTCGTCTTCATTATCGTCATCATCATCGTCATCTTATCATCATCAGTGGCGTCGTCGTCATCATCATCATCATCATCATCATCATCATCATTATCATCATCATTACCATCATCTTTTCAGTACGTTTTTATCCTTTGCGATTTCATTTTCGTCTCAACTTCCTCACCTCACTTTCTCAGACCTTCTTCTTCCGCATCCATCATCTTCTTCCCATTCTTATTCACACCTCCCCCTACTCGCAGACTCACACATATACACCTTTTCACCACCCCATTCACATCCATTCCCACCCCATCACCTTACCATCTCAACACACCCTCTCCCACTCTGTTATCAATACACTTCCTTACCCTAAATCTGTATCCAGTCTCCATTGATCTTTTATCCATTGTACGCAACCAGTATATAAGCCTTAACTGCGTCATTTCCACTGCTCTCACTGCAGGCTTTTCAAACTCTCGCCCGACCAGAAGTCTCGCGTCCATACATCACTGCTGGCACTAAAACACTTTCGTCAGTCCTCTCGCTGACTCTGTACGCCGTTTTCTTTATCGCATCAAGCCTTCATAGCACCGGCCACTTCTCTTCCCTGAGCCATTCTACTTTACACACTATTTATAAAGTACATTTGCCTCCCTTTTTTTATTAGTGCAAGGGATAGTTTTTTCTTATTTTTCTTTTCTTGTTTCTTATATTTTCTGTACCCAACAAACGGACTTTTTTCGGTCGTTTAGAAGAATTATTAGTGAACGGCTTAATAACGGCTACATCTATGCCCTGAAGTTCGAAAACTAAAAACAAAAAATATATATATGGTCTCCTACAAGAATTTTTTTTATTTAACTCGTACAATCTGAAGACGATTTTGTTCACATTAGAAGAGGCTATCAAAAAAAAGACAGGTTAAACAATAGCTACCATTAACATCTCAGCTATACCCCATTGTCTCCAACTTGACAGAAAAAGACAGTGTTATGGCTCTACATCGTCTTCATTGCACTGCTTCGCGACTGGCATCGTAATCTAGCGTTAATCTATTGTTGCACCTCAGCATTCAAGGTGAAGAGATGGCAGTTTTGGGCCAAGTTAAGGTGAAAAGAGTTTATTTACAGGAAGTTTGTCTTTAAATGAGTAAAATCGTTTTGTAGGAGCAAAGATGAATTAAGAAGAGACGTCATAACGGTGAAGAGATCAAAAGTCACCTTCTAAGATTCGCCTTATTCTCTACTATATTCACTCCCAAACGCTTCACTTCACATATAGTTATTCTCACTATCTTTCATTTTCTCACATCATCTTTCGCCTGTGTTGGCACTAACTTTAATCCCGGCAGACTAAGCTAAAAGACGTCCTCGGCCTGAAAGGGTTGATTTCATTCTCCCCTGGCTCACACTGGCTCACTCCTTCACCCTAACTTACTTTTCACTGGCTGTCTCGCTTTTCATACTGGCGCAGTCTCTCATATAACATAAATTGGGAGTTTATCTTTAGCTTGATCTACTTCTCTCTCTCTCTTTCTCTCTCTCTCTCTCTATATATATATATATATATATATATATATATATATATATATATCTATCTATCTATCTATCTATCTATCTCTATCTCTATCTATCTATCTATCTATCTATCTGTCTATCTCGGGGTTGTCGAGAATCGTGTTATTATCCCCGGGTAAAGTTTCGCAGACCTACGCCATGGGATTTGAGAGAGAGAGAGAGAGAGAGAGAGGCTGCCAATACGGATTTAAAATGCAAAATGACTGAATTTGAGAGGCTGAAATGAGCTAGAGAGAGAGAGAGAGAGGGAGGGAGAGAGGAATGTATATATAAAGATACGTAATATAGAGACACATAGATACATAAATGAAAGACAGACAGACAGACAAACAGACATACAGACAGATTATGAAGATAGATATACCAATAGATAAAGAAAATGGCAAAGAAATAACGATAATGAGAAACAGAAGTGGAAGGGAGGAACACGAGGCAGGAGGGAGACAGAGAGAGGGAGAGGGAGGGGAGAGAGGGGAGGGGGAAATAAGCTCCCCCCCCTCTCTCTCTCTCTCTCTCTCTCTCTCACACACACACACACACACACACACACACACACACACACACACCATTGCCTGGCCTGCGTCTCCTTCACTCTCACGCATTCACTCTTTTACGGCCCTGATATGGACTCCATTGTGTGTTAGCAGCCCTTCTTAACTCACACATAAACACACACACACACACGTGTGTGTGTGTGTGTGTGTGTGTGTGTGTGTGTGTGTGTGTGTGTGTGTGTGTGTGTGTGTGTGAATGAGTATGTATTTTGTGTGTGTGTGTGTGTGTGTGTGTGAATGAGTATGTATGCTGTGTGTGTGTGTGTGTGTGTGTGTGTGTGTGTGTGTGTGTGAGAGAGAGAGAGAGAGAGCGTCGTAACTTCACTGTACTGTCGCATTAAAAGGCGTTGTGGTAATAGAGAAAGAGAAGGGGGGGGGAGAAAATGGAAGCAGCCGGGGAAGGAGAAAAGAAAAATTTGGAGAGAGAGAGAGAGAGAGAGAGAGAGAAAATGTTTTTGAATGCTTATTGCGAAAGAGAGAACGAGGGAGAGAGGGGGAGGGAAAGAGGGAGAGAGGAGAGAGTGAGATAAGAGTGGAAATGAGAGAGAGGGGGGGAGGGAGGGAAGGGAGGAAGGGAGAAATGGGAATGAAATTGTATGAGAGGGAGGGAGGAGGGGAGGGGAAAGAGAGGGGGAGAGAGATGGAGGAAGATAAGGAGGGAGGAGGGAAGGGGAGGATGTGGGAGAGAAAAGGAGAGAGGTAGGGAGGGAGAAATAAAATGGAGAGAGAGAGAGAGAGAGAGTCGAGGTGAGTGTGAGTGACAGAAAGAAAAGTAGAACCCATAAAAGGGAGAGAAGACAATTGGAGGGAGGAAGGGAGGGAGGGAGGGGGGGAGGAAGGGAGGGAGAGAGGGGGGGAGGAAGGGAGGGAGGGATAAAGGAGAGGGAGGAAAGAAATAAAACTGGTGGAGTGGGAGGGGAGAAGGGACACAGAGAGGGAGGAGGAGGAGAGAGAGATGGAGGGAGGGAAGGAAGGGAAGGAGGGAGGGTGGGACGGAGAGGGAGAAAGAGGAAAGGGAGGGGGTAGAGAGAGAGAGAGAGAGAGAGAGGCAGGGAACGAGGGAGGGATCGAGGGAAGGAAATAAAAGGGGTGATTGAGAGGAAGGTAGGGTAGGTAGGGAGATTGGTAGGAGGGTGGGTAGGCACGTAGGTAGGCAGGTAGGTAGGAAGACTGGTAGGTATGTAGGTAGGAAGGCTCGTAGGTGGATGGGTAGACAGTAGGTAGGTATTTAGGTAGGTAACAGGTAAGTTGGAAAGTATGAGGAAAAGTAAATAAACATAAATATTTACGAAGGAAAGAAGGACTGTGGGTAAGATGTAAAAATTAATGTTATATTCTGCTACAGCCTCACGATTTCGTTTTCAGCCCTGTGGAAACTCTTAGCTCTCTCCTTCACAGCAAACCATCACATGTCACCACTTCGACACCAATACCCACCGTCTGTACTGTAATATACTTGAGTGGTTTAGTAGACATAATATTTCAGACACACACACACACACACACACACACACACACACACACACACACACACACACACACACACACACACACACACACACACTCACTTACCACTCAGCCATTGGTGTACTCTTGTCACTCTAACTCGGCTTAAAATATAACGTTAACTCCATCATCAATGCCGTGTTGCAACGAGAGATTAACACCCACTAGTCACGAAGAAGTGGTGTAGAGGGGATGGATAGCCGTAGTAGTGTCTCTTTGGAAAAGATTTGCACGAAAGGCGGATGAAAATCTGGGCCAGTTATAGGTGAAGGAACTATCGATTCTCTCTCTCTCTCTCTCTCTCTCTCTCTCTCTCTCTCTCTGGCTACATCCTCCCGAACGAGAAAGAAAACGGGAAGAGGGAAGAGAAAAGAGGGGAGCAGTGGAGAAATAATTGTCTTTCCTTATTTCCCAACATCTCCTCCTCAGCGATTTATTCTTCACACTGCATCTTAGTAGCTCACAAGGGTAATGTTAAGGTGTACTCTGCAAAATAAATCGCTAAGGAATAAGTGTCAC
>NC_137018.1:47865684-47873184 GCF_032717465.1 Coenobita brevimanus
TCTCTAATTTCCCACTGTCTTTCTTTTACCCTGGCTTCTTTCTTTAATTTCCCTCACTCTCTCACATTTCCACCCCCTCATATTTCCTTTCCCCCTCTCCTAGTATTGCGGTTCCTGTCTCACATTTTCTTACTTTCTCACATTATTTTGATCACATTTTCTCACTATCTCACTTTCTCACATTTTCTCTCTCACATCCCCCCCCCCTTTTTTTTTTTTCTAGTTTCACCATTTTCCCACAATATTATTTTTCTCTAGTCTCATTTTTCAGTTTTTACCTCTATCTCATTTTCTCACATTTTCTCACTTTAATTACTCCCATGGAAAATTTATCAGCATTATATATATACTATTTATTGTCATTATTTCTTCCATTTTCTTTTTTCTTTATGATTTTCTCACATTATCTCACATTCCATTATTTTTTTTATACTTTCTCATAATTTATTCTCTTTTTTTCTTATCCCTTCTCTACTGTTTTTAATTTTCTCACATTTTCTCACATTATCTCTCTGTTTATATATATCATTCTCTGTGTATATCGCTGTGTTTACTTTAAAATGCTCTCACCCCTGTTTACATTATTTTCTCACTATCTCACTTTCTCTCATTTTCTCACATTCTGATTTTCTCACATTCTCTTATTGTCTCACATTCTGATTTTCTCACATTCTCTCATTTTCTTACTTTTCACTCGTCACCTTCCTTCATTTTCTCACATTCTGCTGAAGTTTCTCACTGTCTTTAATTTTCTCTCATTGTATTATCTCACTTTACCTTAATTTGCTCACTATCTCACATTTTTCTCAAACGTATCCTCTTTATTTGTCATTATCTTACATTTCCATTTATCTGAGTTTTCTCTTTTTTCTGTCATTTTATCTCACTTTTTCACATTATCTCACTTTCTCACTTTTTCACATTATCTCACTTTCTCACTTTCTCACATTATTTTAAATCTTCTTTCTCTATCGCAAACCAGCTCTCGTTTTCCTTACTTCGTTTTCTATATTTGTTTATTTTCACACATTTTCTCTTTCATTTTCTCACATTTCTCTCTTTTTTCACACAGTTTGCAATATAACTTTCTCATTTTCTTATGTTATCTTTTATTCTCTCTCAGTTTTCTTAGATTATCTTTCATTTTATCTCACTTTCCTTAATATCTTTACGTTTATATCACTTTCTTATATTATCTTTCATTCTGTCTCACTTTTCTTACACTGTCTTTTATTTTATCTCACTTTCTTACATTTTATATCACTTTCACACTTTCTCATTCTCTTCTATACTTTCTTATCCTCAAATTTTCTCTAATCTTACTTTCACATTTTCTTTATCTCACCTAATTTTCTCACATTATCTTTATTTTTCTCACATCTTCTATTTCCTCACATTATCTTTTATTTTCTCACTTTATCTTTTATTTTCTCACGTTATCTTTTATTTTCTCACATTATCTTTTATTTTCTCACATTATCTTTTATTTTCTCACATTATCTTTAATTTTCTCAATATCTAACATTACCAGTGGCTCTCAAGCTCACTATCTCACGCTAAGTTTCTCTCACTATCTCATTATCTCATTTCATTCACATTATCTTTAACTGTCTCACTTTCTCACACACATATTGTCTCTTTAGGACTCACTTTCCCCTCGTATTTCTTCACATTATCTCACATCTTCACACTTTTCATCATCTTCGCGTATTCATTCTCTTACTTTCTCTAGTTTCTCACATTATCTCACATTTTCTCTCATTACGGTACATTTTTCTCACTGCTATCTCTCATTTTCTATATTTAATTTTCTCACATTCTCTCCTATTCTCGTCCATTTTATTCCTCGCTTTCTCACATTCTCTCACTTTCTCTCACGCGTCTTTATTCTCCTTCATTCTCTCACATTCCCCTTCATTTTCTCACATTATCTTTCATTTTTCATACTTCCTCACATTATCTCATATTCAGTAACACTCGTCCTAGTTTTTGCTTCATTCTCTCTCTCTCTCTCTCTCTCTCTCTCTCTCTCTCTCTCTCTCTCTCTCTCTCTCTCTCTCTCTCTCTCTCTCATCGCCCTCGTAACGGCTAAATTTTTCTCACATTATCGTTTTTTCTCTCGTTCTTACGATTTCTCACATTTTTCTCATTTTCTTACTTTCTCTCTCACTCTCTCACAGTCGTCCTGTTCCCTCTCTTCATTATCTCATTTTCGCATATTCTCTCTCTCTCTCTCTCTCTCTCTCTCTCTCTCTCTCTCTCTCTCTCTCTCTCTCTCTCTCTCTCTCTCTCCTTGTCCGTCCTTTCCCCTTCCTTCCATGTCCCTTCCTCCTTTGTTCTCTCACATCATCTCATTTTCTCTCTCACTCTCTCACTTTCTCACACTCGACCTCCTTCATTATCCCTCCCTCCTTTACTTCATTTTCCAACCCAGAGTGTCTCCCCTTCTCTCTCTCTCTCTCTCTCTCTCTCTCTCTCTCTCTCTCTCTGTTACCTATTTCCTCTTCGTTGCTTGCTCTTGTAACATGTATATTTCATGTTCTCTCTCTTTCTCTCTCTCTCTCTCTATCTATCAAGCTGCCTATCTATCTACCTACATATATCTATCTATCTATCCTTCTATCTATTTTATTTATTTTTTTATATATATATTGTTCTCGTCAGTCTTTTATTTTTTTCCGTTCTTTCTCCTTTATTTTGTTTTCCTTCCTTCCCTCCTTCCTCCCTTCCTTCCTTCCTTCCTTCCTTCCTTCCTTCCTTCCTTCCTTCCCTCCTTCCTCCCTTCCTTCCTTCCTTCCTTCCTTCCTTCCTTCCTTCCTTCTTCCTTCCTTCCTTCTTTTCTTCCTTCCTTCCTTCCTTCCTTTCTTTCATCCTTCTGACCTTCCTTCCTTTCTTGCTTAATTTTCTTTCTCTTTGATTTCATTCTTTGCCTCTTTTCGCCTCGGGCACTTTCTTTGACGTTATTCTCATTTTGTTATTACCTCCGCCAAGGACGTTATGTTTTCACCCCTATCCGTTTGTTTGTTTGCTGGTTGGTTGGTTTGTGAGCAAGATTACACAAAGACTATTGGACGGATTTCAACGAAACTTGGTAGAAGAATGGGCCTTGGCTCAGAATAGACTCCATTAAATTTTGGTGCGGATCCGGATAAAGGTGCGGATCCAGGATTTTTTCTTTTTTTCACTTTCTTTAACATTGCCAGATAGGGCGTTTTTCGTCATTTTCGTAAATTTTTCACTGAATATTGCATGGATCTTGATGAAAAAAATCACGCATATTTAGGATGTTGGTATCTACGAACGTGTACAGTCTGGCGCGGATCTATGTAAAATTCCGGATCTAGCGGATTTAAATATGCTTTTATAGGGGGGTGGTCTTTTTCCAGCTGCCGTATAGTAACAAACAGGACTTGATTGAATTAAAAGGAACTGTATGTTGGGCCTTGACGGAGATATGTGCTCTACTGAGTGCCATTCTAGTTTATATTATTTTTCATCCTATATCTACCTGCCTGTCTCTCTGTCTTTATACCTATCTGTCTATTTATCTATCTGACTGTCTATCTGTTTATTTATTTATCTATCAGTCTCTGTCTATCCGTCACATCCTGTATTCGCTTCATATTTTTCTTCTTCCCTTGTCACATTTTCTGTCTTATTATTTCTGTTTGCATTTCTAAATTTCGCTTTCTCAATTTCTCTCTCTCTCTCTCTCTCTCTCTCTCTCTCTCTCTCTCTCTCATCTCAGCTCCCTCACATTCTTCCTCTAGGTAATCCTGGGTTAATCCTCCTCCTTCCTTCCTTTAATCTCCCTCCCTCCCTCCCTCCCTTCCTATTTCGTACCCTCCTTCTCTCATTCTTTCATTTTCTTTTTCTCTCTTTCCTTTCCTCCTATCTCCTTGTGTTTTTCGTTTCTTCCCTCTCTCTCTCTCTCTCTCTCTTTCCTCCACCCTTTCCTCCCTTCCCTTCTGTCTTTCACCCTATTTTTCTCTCCCTCTATATATTCCGGTTATCCTGCCTACCCATTTTCTCCCTACCTCTTATATCCTCTCCCTCCCTCCCTCCCTCCCTCCCTCCCTGTTTCGTACCCTTCATCCCTCTTGCTTTTTTCTCTCCTCTCACTCCTCCCTCCCTCCTTTCTTTCCGAATTTTTCTTTCCACTGCTTCGACTTTCCCTTTCCTGGTCTTCCTTCCTCTCACTTTCTCGCACTCTGTCTGTCTGTCTGTCTGTCTGTTACTTACACACACACACACACACACACACACACACACACACACACACACACACACACACACACACACACACACACACACACACACACACACGACCCTTATTCGATTCCTTTCGTTCATTACTGTATATCTGTCATTCCCTTTTTCCTACCTTTCCTCCTCTCCTTCCTTTCTTCCTTCCTTCCTTCCCTGAACCTTTCTGCTTTCTGTCCTCTATCCTTCCTTCCTTCCTTCCCTGCACCTTTCTGCTTTCTGTCCTCTATCCTTCCTTCCTTCCTTCCTTCTTTCCTTTCTTCCCTTTCTTCCTTCCTTCCTTCCTTCCTCCTCCCTTCTTTCCTTTCTTACCCTTCTTCCTTCCTTCCTTCCTTCCCTCCTTCCTTCCCTCCTTCCTTCCTTCCTTCCTCCTCCCTTCTTTCCTTTCATGCCCTTCTTCCTTCCTTCCTTCCTTTCATGCCCTTCTTCCTTCCTTCCTTCCTTTCATGCCCTTCTTCCTTCCTTCCTTCCTTCCCTGCCTCCTTCCTGCCTGGGTCCTGAGAATGGGACATATGCGAGGATGAAGGAGACTGCCAGACACGACAACAGTGAGGGAGGGAGGGAAGGAAGGAAGGAAGGAAGGAAGGAAGAGAAGGAAGGAAGGAAGGACGGAAGAAAGAAGGATGGAAGGAAGAGAGGAAGGAATGAAAGAAAGAAGGGAGGAAGGAAGGAAGGGAGAAAGAAACAGAAGGAAAGTTAACAGAAAAAACGTAGAATTGGGAAAAAATACGTATAGGAAGGAAAGAAGGAAGAGGGAAGAAGGAGGGGAAGGATGGTAGGAATGTGGAAAAGAAGGAGTGAAGGAGGGAGGGAGGGAGGATAGGTGAAGGAGAGAGGGAGGGAGGGAGAATGACAGCAGATAGGAAAAAGGAAGGAAGTTATTAATTACTGGAGGAAAGAATGAAGGAGAGACTGAAGGAGTGGAAGGAAGAAGGAGAGAGAGAGAGAGAGAGAAAGAAATTTAATGCAGTGTCTATAGATTTAAAATTAGCAGAACCGATAAGGATGGAATCTCTCTCGCTCTCTCTCTCTCTCTCTCTCTCTCTCTCTCTCTCTCTCTCTCCCCATTGCTGCCATCTTTTCTTTTTTTTCCCTCCCTCTCTTTTTTTCTTTTTCTCCTCCCTTTTCTCCCTCGGGCCTTGTCTTGCTTCCCTTATTGAGAGAGAGAGAGAGAGAGAGAGGGGGGGGGGGAGGGGAGCCAAGAAGTAATATGATTTCGCATGACATTTCCGGTGAGCAAAAACTGAGTGAGAAAAATGTGCAAAAATTAGAGAAAGTGTGAAAGGCAGCTCGAAAATGATAGATTGGGATCAGCTGTGAAAGAGTCTGACTGTGTATACTGAAGTGAGATAGACTGATAAATAGATAAGTTAGAGAGAGAGAGAGAGAGAGAGAGAGAGAGAGAGGTTACGTCAGACTGAGACTGAGTGAGAAAATGGCCGTAGAGTTGAAGTAAGAGAGAGAGAAAGGGAATAATTGGAGAGAGAGAGAGAGAGAGAGAGAGAAAAGTTACGTCAGACTGAGAAAGTGAAAGAGAGAAAAGGAATAAATGGAGAGAAAGTGAGAGAGAGAGAGAGAGAGAGAGAGCATATCAAGGACATCTGGTAGTGTGAATTACGGAGCATTCTGAGACGCTCACCACATACACACCAACCAACATTACTACCACAACTACCAACATTACTACCACAACTACCAACATTACTACCACAACTACCAACATTACTACCACAACTACCAACATTACTACCACAACTACCAACATTACTACCACAACTACCAACATTACTACCACAACTACCAATACTACTGCCAGAACTACCAACATTACTACCACGACTACCAGCATTACTACCACAACTACCAACAGTACTACCACAACTACCAACAGTACTATCACATCTACCAACATTACTACCATAACTACCAACATTACTACCACATCTACCAGCATTACTACCACATCTGCCAACATTACTACTACAATTACCAACATTACTACCACAACTACCAACATTACTACCACAACTACCAACATTACTACCACAACTACCAACATTACTACCACAACTACCAACATTACTACCACAACTACCAACATTACTACCACAGCTACCAATATTAGTGCCACAACTACCAACATTACTACCACAACTACCAACATTACAACCACAACTGCCAACATTACCACCATAATTACCAACATTACTACCAAAGCTACCAACATTACTACCACAACTACTTCCACAGCGACCACTATTTCCCTTCCTGATGTCTCTTTTACCGTCAATAATGTTTCACAACTACCAGTATTGTTACCACAACTACCAACATTACTACCACAGTTACCACCACAACTACCACCACTTCCCCTCCTACCGTCTCATCTACCACCAGTAATGTCTCTGTCACTAGTACCTACGTTACTACCACAACTACCAACAGTGCTACCACAACTACCATCGTTACTACCATAACTACCAACATAGCTGCCACAACTACTACAACAACTACCAATATTTCTCGTTCAACTCCCTATACCACTCCCACTACCGTCTCTGTCAACACTACCACAACTACCAACATTGCCACTATAACTACCAACATTACTACAGCATTTACTACCACAACTACCAATATTCCTTTTCTGTTACATCTTTTACCAGCACTACCACTATTACTACCACAAATACCAACATTGCTACCATAACTACCAACATTACCACCACAATTACAACCACAGCAACCACCATTTCCTCCTCAATGAACCCCTGTTACCACCACTACTTTACCAACACTACCACAACTACCACTGTTACTATCACAACTACCAACATTACCACCAAGCTACCAACATTACTACCACAAGTACTACCACAACTGCCACCATTTCCCCTCTTACTGTCTCATCTACCAGCATTACTACCACAGCTACCAGCATTACTACCAGCATTACTACCACAGCTACCACCATTTCCCCTCTTACTGTCTCATTTTCCACTATTAATGTCTCTTAATGTCTCTGTCAGCCCCGAGTACCACTATAACTACAGCTACCACCATTGCCACCACAACTACCACAATCGTTGCCTCGGATGCAATTAATTTCTATCCTACTGTCTCCTTTACAGTCATTGCAATCTACCACAACTACCAACATTCCTACCATTCCGTCCCCTACCAGCACTACCATAACTACCATCATTCCTTAATACCATACTACCACTACCACAG
>NC_137018.1:47878184-47880684 GCF_032717465.1 Coenobita brevimanus
CCCCCTCCCTCTCCCCCCACCTGCCTCCCTCCCTCTCCCTCCGTCTCCCTCCCTCCCCCTCCACCTCCCTCCCTCCCCCTCCCTCCAGCTGCCTCCCTCCCTCCTTCCATATTTCCCTCCTTTCCTCCATCATTTTTCTTCCTTTATTCTCTCCCCTTTCTCCTAATCTCCTCAATTTTTCCTATCTTCCTTCCCATCTCTCTCTCTCTCTCTCTCTCTCTCTCTCTCTCTCTCTCTCTCTCTCTCTCTCTCTCTCTCTCTCTCTCTCTCTCTCTCTCTCTCTCTCTCTCTCTCAACCCCCCAAGGTGTCACAGCATCAAGAGACTTAAAAATTCTTTCCAACTAGGCCGAGAAGAAACCAAGGAGACGCTTAACCCCCTGAAGACGACCAGACCCTTTTTCAGCCCTTCCCCCTGTGGCCTCCAGACGATTTTATTCAGCTGGGGGAAGATAGATAGATAGAGTTATTGATGGAGAGGGGCAGCCACCTTCACCTCTTCTTCCCCACCTTCTTTCTATCTCAAGACGGTTTTCCTCAGCGTAAGATTAAACCACTGAGGAGAAGGGGTCAGGGAAGGCCTTATCAACCCCTCCTGGTATATCTCAGGCCAGTAAAATCGTCTACAGGTAATATGGAAGAAAGGGAAGGTGGAAATTTTGTACGCAGGTGGATTAGATGGGAAAAGTTCATTATATATATTTTTGGTTACCTGAGTTGTCTGGCATATACGCTGGCGGGGGTATGCACTCTCTGAACCTGTATTCTTGGTGAGCTTTTGTACCTACAGGGGGAGTTCTTATTGATTGATTTGTTTGTTTGTTTGTTTGTTTGTTTGTTTTATTAAGGTTGGTTCAGTTACTAAGCGTCATGAGTTTGGAGTGGTCTGTGTAACTCTCTCTCTCTCTCTCTCTCTCTCTCTCTCTCTCTCTCTCTCTCTCTCTCCTTTCATAGCTCTTCCTCCTCTTTCTCTCCGTTCCTCCCTCCCTCTTTGTCACGCTTTCCTCCCTCCTTCCACTCTCCCTCCTTCCCCCCTCTTCCTCCCTCTTTGTCGCACTTTCCTCCCTCCCTCCCTCCACTTCCCCTCCCCCTCCCCCTCTCCCATTATGCATAGTTGCTTTGATGTTATTCAGTTAAAATATTACACGCACACGTACTTATATATGCACACACACACACACACACACACACACACACACACACACACACACACACACACACACACACACACACACACACACACACACACACACACACGTACAGTTGTGGGAGGAAGGGTAGGAGGGGAGGGGAGAGGAGGGGAAGGGGAGGTGAGGGGAAGAGGAGTGGGAAGGGAGGAGCAGGGAGGTAAGGGAGGGGAAAGGGAGTAAGAAGGAGGGGGTGAGAAAGGGACAGGAAGAGAAAGGAAGGGAAGGGAAAGGAAGGGAGGGGAGGGGAAGGGAAGGAAAAGGAAGGGAAGGGAAAGGAAGGGAAGGGAAGGGAAGGGAAGGGAAGGGAAAGGAAGGGAAGGGAAGGGAAGGGAAAGGAAGGGAAAGGAAGGAAAGGGAAGGGAAGGGAAAGGAAGGGAAGGAGGGAAGGGAAGGGAAAGGAAGGGACAGGAAAGGAAGGAAAGGGAAGGGAAGCAAAGAAAGGAAGGGAAGGGAAGGGAAGAAGGAAGGGAAGGGAAAGGAAGGGAAAGGAAGGGAAGGAAAGGAAGGAAAGGGAAGGGAAGGGAAAGGAAGGGAAGGGAAGGGAAGGGAGTACATGGAACAGGGGTGAAGAGGGAGAGGAAAGGAGAGAAGGACATGGGAAGGAAAGGGCAGAGGAAGGAAGAGAAGGAGGGAGAGGAGAAAATGAAAGTGAGGGAGGGGAGTGAGAGGAAGAAGAGGGAATGGAGAGGAAAGGAGGAGGAAAGTGAAATCAGAAGAAAGGAAACACTGTATTGTGGAGGGAGGGAGGGAGGGAGGGAGAGAGGGAGGAAGGAAGGACAAAAATAAGGAGGAATAAAAAAGCAGGAAGAGAGAAGTGGTGGAAGAGAAAATAACATGAGAGAGAGAGAGAGAGAGAGAGAGAGAGAGAGAGAGAGAGAGAGAGTCCGCTGTATCACCAAACTCTCTAATAAAACTTAACCCTTGTGGTGAGGGGGAGGGGGAGGGAGAGGGGGAGGGGGAAGGGGAGGAGAGAGGGAGAAAGAGAGGGAGAAGTTTGAGGGGGAGGCGGAGAGGGAGGAGTGGGAGAAGAGAGAGATGCTGGCACCCTCTTCCCCTCCCCCCTCCCTCCCTCTCTCTCTTTCTCTCCCTCTTCCCCTCTCCCCCTCGTCCTTTCCTCTCCTCTCCCCTCCCTCCCCTTCTCTCTCTAGTTTATTTACTTCTGGTAGTGGTGGTAGTTGTGGTAGTTGTGGTGGTTGTGGTTTTTGTGGTGGTGGAAGAGGATCAGGAGAGAGAGAGAGAGAAAGAGAGAGAGAGAGAGAATAGTTCCCATATATTCACCAGTATTGAAGATTGTGGAGAAATATTACACACA
>NC_137018.1:47893184-47895684 GCF_032717465.1 Coenobita brevimanus
TGTGTTGCAATGTTGATGAGGTAACTGCGGTGTAGATTGCAGCGATGCCACATGTGCAATAGCCATCAAACATCCTGTCGCCCTTCCTGAGTCTCTATCACTGCAGAGAGAGAGAGAGAGAGAACGAAGCGAGGCGAGAGGACTTTTGACGTCGACTGTAGAGTATGACTACAGGTAAATGACTCACTATTTCTGTAATATTTTTCACATTTCTGTATTTACTCACTTGTTTATTCATTTATTTATCTATCTGTCTATCTATTATTTTATTTTTTTCAGATAGACGGTCTCCGGGGGCGGGTAAGTAATGATTCCCTTTTTCTGTTCAATTATTCTTACTTCTTCTCCCCGCCATTGAGTGATAAAATCAGTGTTGAAACTGCTGGGTTTTTGTGCTTGTGTCTGTGATGGAAGTATTCTGAAAATTATGGGAATTGAAGTGTGTGTGCGTGTGTGTGTGTGTGTGTGTGTGTGTGTGTGTGTGTGTGTGTGTGTGTGTGTGTGGTGAGAGGCTGCAAAAAAAGAGAAAAGAATGAAAGAAAGAAAGACAAAAGAATGGAAGAGAAACAGAAAGAAAGAAAGAAAGAACGAAAGACAGAAAAAGAAAAAAAACAACTAATTTCCCTGCACTTCAGAGAATGGCTTAATTCTATCAGTCTATCTATCTATCTAGCCATCTGTGTCTGTCTATCTCTGTCTCTCTGTCTATCTACCCGTCTGTCTTTCTTCCTATATCTATATCTATCTGTTTCTCTGTCTCTGTATTTAAATTTGTGTGTATGTGTGTGTGTGTGTGTGTGTGTGTGTGTGTGTGTGTGTGTGTGTATGAGAGAGAGAGAGAGAGAGAGAGAGACAGTATTGGACATTAGGTGGCGGCCAACGTCCAACATGCAAATTACTCTGACCTCAATCTGACCCCCCGAGCGAGAGCGAGAGAGAGAGAGAGAGAGGGAAGGGGGGGGATGTAGAATTTCAGACAAAGTACATATAGATCGATAGATAGATAGATAGATAGACGGATAAAAAAAAGACTAACTGACGCATAGATAGACAGATAGAGAAAAATAAAAGAGAAAGACCAAAGAATGAAAAATAAGTGAAAAAAGGGAGACGACGGTATTTGTAGAGGCGAAATGTGTGTGTGTGTGTGTGTGTGTGTGTGTGTGTGTGTGTGTGTGTGTGTGTGTGTGTGTGTGTGTGTGTGTGTGTGTTGAGAGAGAGAGAGAGAGAGAGATCATAACGAAGGCAAGGGCATCCGATATCACTCAATATTAAATTTAACCCAGCAAGTACCGAATCACTCCTGTTGTATCCGACAGGTCCCGGGTTCGATTCGAGAGCTGGGACCGTGATTTTACTTAGCCCATTCTTTTCGTACCTATATTTATTTTTCTGGATGGAGATTCTCGACCTTATGCACACTTGTTTCCCACGCACTTCTTCGTGACTAGCAAAAAGTTAAGATGAATAGCGAATAGAAATGAAATAGGGACTTCAACTTACATGTGATGGTTGTGTGTTAGGGGAAGATTTGGACTTAGAAAAAAATGGATCTTTTCTTTACCCCCCTCATGATAAGGACTTCTCTAGCTCGACCTATTTTCTGTAGCACTTCTCCATGACTAGCATCGTCTTCTAGTGTTAAGAGAGTATAGTGTAGTGTAGATTGAGTCATAGGAGCCCGAGAGTGTTAATGATTCACGTATACTCGATAGGCTTTGAGAGAGAGAGAGAGAGAGAGAGAGAGAGAGAGAGGAGTAAGGTGGGAGAAGTTGGCAGACATCCAGGGAAAATGAATGACAGAGAGAGAGAGAGAGAGAGAGAGGGGGGGGGAGCACATTATGGTGATGGCAGTGTCCAACATGCAGATTACCTCAGCCTCTGTGTGTGTGTGTGTGTGTGTGTGTGTGTGTGTGTGTGTGTGTGTGTGTGTGTGTGTGTGTGTGTTTTGTTTATGCATGAGGGTTTTTGTGTTTGAGTGTTAATGGCTGTGTGTGTGTGTGTGTGTGTGTGTGTGTGTGTGTGTGTGTGTGTGTGTACATGGACGTATTGATATCTGTCGTGTGTGCATTTATTCCCTTGTCTGTTACGTATGCATGAGCCTTGTGATTGGAAGTAATAAGGACTGGTTTGTGATGATGTTGATGATGATGATAATGATGATGATGTGTGTGTGTGTGTGTGTGTGTGTGTGTGTGTGTCTGATATAAGTATGTGCGCATTCGTGAACGTTTCGGTGCAGTATGTGTGTATGTGTGTGTGTGTGTGTGTGTGTGTGTGTGTGTGTGTGTGTGTGTGTGTGTGTGTGTGTGTGTGTGTGTGTGTGCGTTTAATTATACTCCAGGTATTGTCATCTGCCTTTACCTGTCTGCCATCCTCGCTTTAACAGGAGAGAGAGAGAGAGAGAGAGAGAGAGTGAGAGGGGCGTGTTTTTTCTCACCCACAATCAAGAGGCTCTGGCGGCCTGTGTTTTTTGTGACCCTGTGGACGTTGCCCTGTT
>NC_137018.1:47898184-47905684 GCF_032717465.1 Coenobita brevimanus
ATCCAGCCTTCCTTCTATCCATCCGTCGGTCCATCCGACCATCCATCCATCCAGCCCTCCTTCTATCCATTCATCCATCCATCCGACCATCCATCCATCCAGCCCTCCTTCTATCCATCCATCCATCCGACCATCCATTTATCCAACCCTCCTTCTATCCCTCCATCCGTCCATTCGACCATCCATCCATCCAGCCTTCCTTCTATCTATCCATCCATCCATCCGACTGTTCATCTAACCAGCCCTCCTATCCATCCATCCATCCGACCATCCATCTAACCAGCCCTCCTTCTATCCATCCATCCATCCGACCATCCATCCATCCATCCTCCCTACCATCCATCCATCCATCCACCCTACCATCCATCCATCCATCCTCCCTACCATCCATCCATCCATCCAGTTAGGTTATATTGCCGTACAGGAATATATTGCTTCTTTGAGGCTTACGTCCACGGTAGACACGCACACATGTACGCACACGCACATGTTCAGATGCACACACACCTACAGACACAGACACGCACATACTTAATTTCTGGGGTGTGTATGGATTCAGACACGTACATGGAAATACTTTCACACACACACACACACACACACACACACACACACTCTCTCTCTCTCTCTCTCTCTCTCTCTCTCTCTCTCTCTGAGACAATCTGTTGCTGAGGAAAGTCAGGGATATTGGATACCCTTCCTTCTCTCTCTCTCTCTCTCTCTCTCTCTCTCTCTCTCTCTCTCTCTCTCTCTCTCTATGTATATATAAATATATATATTATAATATATATACATATATATATATATATATATATATATATATATATATATATATATATATATATATATATATATATATTATGATATATATATATATATATATATATATATATATATATATATATATATATATATATATATATATATATATATTACGTGTCCGACTCAGGGCAAAGGCTTCAGGGCCTATTCCCAAGTCCTCCTTGGGGCCCAGTAGTCCTCCTACATCTCTACATGTCACCACTTCGGCGCTAACACCCACGGTCCATATTGAATATTATATGCTAGGGCTGTCTCATACAGGACTGGTATACTGGTATTA
Organism: Coenobita brevimanus; assembly: GCF_032717465.1. Lineage (NCBI taxonomy): Eukaryota > Metazoa > Arthropoda > Malacostraca > Decapoda > Coenobitidae > Coenobita > Coenobita brevimanus. The sequence continues at coordinate 47,899,287 of NC_137018.1, forward strand.
GCGGGGGTACTTTTATGACGTGTCGGCGCGTCATCTGGTAGATCAGAAAAGTCTGCTTATTGTGAAATTCTAATCCTTAAACTGTTCCCTGCCCCAGCCGGGATTCGTACTTGGGTCCGTTAGGACTGCAGGCCGCCTCTCTACCGATATATATATATATATATATATATATATATATATATATATATATATATATATATATATATATATATATACCTGTATATTTTTTCCTGTTCCTTAATTATCAATCAGTTCTGACCTTTTCATTAATCTCTCAGTCTGTCTGTCCATCTCTCTTTAAGTCTGTCTATCCATCTGTCTTTCTGTCTGTCTGAATATGTCTGTTTGTCTATCTATTTATCATTGTCTTTCTTTTTTTTACCTTTTTGATCAGCCTGTCTAGCCATATAATTGTATCTGTCTAACACTCTCTCTCTCTCTCTCTCTCTCTCTCTCTCTCTCTCTCTCTCTCTCTCTCTCTCTCTCTCTCTCTCTCTCTCACCAGACACTCACACAAGCAAGCACAAGGAATTACACAGGAAGATCCCAATTAAATGACAGGCAAATAGAGAGAGAGAGAGAGAGAGAGAGAGAGAGAGACCCGGGTATGGGAGGAAGGGAGTTGAGGGTTTGAACTGCCTGCTTCATATAATACCACCACCAATACCTGTCACACCAGTCCGGAATGGTATATCCTTAACGTATTAGTGTAGGTGGTTTAGTGTCCATGTGGTGGTATGTGATGGTGTGTGGTGAGTCCAAGCGTAATCATGGGTGAACGGTGGGTCTTGGTGTCAAAGAGGTGATATGTGTGGGTGGATGTGGCGCCGTCTATGGCTGCGTGAGAGGAGTATTGGATGTGTGTGTGTGTGTGTGTGTGTGTGTGTGTGTGTGTGTGTGAAAGAGAGAGAGAGAGAGAGAGAGATGAATAGAAAGGTAAACTGACATAGATAGACAGAACGATAGATATACTGTACAGGTAGACAGACACGGTAAGACAAATAGATAGAAAAAATAAAATACTTATAGCCAGAAGGACTGAAAGATAGACAGATAGACATATATAAACAGAGATTAACTGACAGGCAGACAGATAAATATAAGTGTATACGAGAAGATATCGACACACAGACAGACAGACAGACAGATAGACAAATAGATATAGACAGAGATACAGACAGATAGATATAGGCAGATAGATATTGACAGACAGAGATACACAGACAGGCAGACAGACATACACAGAGGTCACAGAAGCAGACGGCTTGAGCCAATTTAGTTAAGTGGATACGGGAAGGAGAGAGAGAGAGAGAGAGAGAGAGAGAGAGAGAGGGGGGGGTTATAGACACTGGAATATATTTGATAGATAGATAGATGGATAGATAGATGGATAGATGACCGATACTGGAAAATAATGAACAGACAGACAGGTAGACAGAGGTGAAAGAAAAGAGAGAGAGAGAGAGAGAGAGAGAGAGAGAGAGAGAGAGAGAGAGAGAGAGAGGCGGGATTAAAACTGACAAACACCCTCCTGCCTGACAAAAAAAAACATAAACAAATAAACAACAAAGAGACACACCACTCCAATTTCTTTCCTGTTTATTTGCTTATTTTATTTCCTGTCTTGTTTTCTTCCTTGTTTGTTTATTTTTCTTGTTTATATTCACATTTTCCTTGTTTTTGTTTTTTGTTTATTTTTTTTACATTGTCCTTGTTGTTTATATTTTCATGTCTTGCTGTTTTTTTTCTTGTCTTGTTTACTTGATTGTTTTATGTTCTTGTTTGTGTTTGTGTTTATCTGTAAATTTCTCTTCCTTGATTTTTTATTCGTTTTTGTTCATGTTGCTTGTTAGTTGTTTTGTTTATTGTTTATTGATTTTCTTGTTTATTTATCGGTGTTTATTATTGCGTTGTTTATTTGTTTATTTTCTCCTTAATTTTGTTTATTTGTTTATCGTCTTGTTTATTTGCTTTAGCGTCTTGTTTGTCTGTTAATTCTTGTCTTTTGCGTTTAGAGAGAGAGAGATAGATAGATAGAGAGAGAGAGAGAGAGAGAGAACTGTCCAATATTCCGTGTGCCAGAGACAGTGTTTGATGAGGAGTTGAGAAATTGTGAGAGTGGTAGCGTGAGAGAAAGTGAGAATGGTTGAGTGAGGGAAAGTGAGTGAAGGTAGAGAGAGAGAGAGAGAGAGAGAGAGAGGAAGTGAGTTAGGAGAGTGAGAGAAAATAAAAGAGGTAGATTTTAGAAGGAGAAAGAAGGAGTGAGAGAAAGTAAAAGAGGCAGATTTAGAAGGAGAATGAAGGAGTGAGAGAAAGTAAAAGAGGCAGATTTAGAAGGAGAATGAAGGAGTGAGAGAGGTAGTGAGAAAGAGTGGTAGTGAAAGTGAGAAAATGTGAGAAACTGAGTCAAGACAGGGGTCAAATGAGGTGTGTGTGTGTGTGTGTGTGTGTGTGTGTGTGTGTGTGTGTGTGTGTGTGTGTGTGTGTGTGTGTGTGTGAGAGAGAGAGAGAGAGAGAGAGAGCGTCCATTAATCCGTCCAATACAGTGCCTTAGTCCCTGTTAATGCCAGCCAGAGTGACAGTAGACAGCTCTCTCTCTCTCTCTCTCTCTCTCTATCTATCTATCTATCTATCTATCTATCTATCTTATATCAGTAACTTTATCTTTTATCTATCTGTCTGTTCATCCGTTTATATACAGTATGTTTGGCGATATACAGTATTTATGTCCACTTATCCAGCCATATGTCTGTCCACCATTCTATCTATCTGTCTACCTGTCTATCTACTATCTATCTATCTATCTATCCATCCATCCATCCATCCACCCATCTATCTATCTATCTACACTTGTCTATGTCTATCTGTATCTCATTTATATTGCACTAATCGACTATGATGTATCTATCTATTAACAAATATCTACTTATTGATTTATCTCTAATATTTATCTATCTACTTATTTGTCTATCAGTCTTTCTTTGCGTCCATCTTCTCTTCTGCTATCCTTGTCATATTCCTTCCTTAATTACACAGTCAGTATTTCCTTTAGGCTGACTCGTAAGGTGTGTTTGGTGTGTGTGTTTGTGTATCAAGTATCAAGGAAACAGTGAGGTGTATTGCAATCATGTGTATGTTTGTCTGTGTGTCCGTCTGGCTAACCGGTGTGTGGTTTGATGTGCTGAGCAGGGTGTACACACACACACACACACACACACACACACACACACACACACACACACACACACACACACACACACACACAAGGGTGAGCGATCACAAGCAGGGAGGTGGACATAAGAGGCTCTCGCACTCAAATGCACACGCAAACAACCCCGCTCATACACGCGCACACGCACATACGAGTAAATACATATATATATATATACATACATAAGTACAGTATATATAATTATATATATATGCAACAGCACATTTAAACACACACATACACACACACACACACACACACACACACACACACACAGATAGGCTAAACTAGTACTGAAAAAATATATATGCACATGACAAAACACACCTCTGCTCTCTCTCTCTCTCTCTCTCTCTCTCTCTCTCTCTAGTTCTTTGTATCTATCGGTCGACAAATATATATCTACTCTATCTACAGTATATCTATCTAACGGTGATGTATGTTTTTCTGAGTCAGTATTTTTTTTATCTATCTGCATCTGTATATCTATCCATCTATGTTTGTTCTCTGTCTATTTTCTGTCTCCCGGTCTGTCTCTTCAGCTGATTACGTGCCTGTCAGTCTGTCTCAGTCTGTCCGTCTCTCTGTCTATCTGTGTCTGTCTGCCTGTCTATCTGTCTATCTAGTTGTCAATCTATCTGTCCCTGTCTTTCTGTCCATTTTTGAGTCTGTCTGTCTATCTGTTTATCCATCTGTCATTTGTCTATCAGTCGGTCTATTAGTTATTCTTTTTGTCTATTCATTTCTGTCTATCTGTCCCCCATGAGAGAGAGAGAGAGAGAGAGATGGTGACAAGAAAAATTTAAAGGGAGGAGGGAAGGGGAGGTGAGAACTGAGAGAGAGAGAGAGAGAGAGAGAGAGAGAGAGAGAGAGAGAGAGAGAGAGAGAAAGAGAGAGAGAAAAAAAATTGTCACTTCTTACCCGTCAGTTCGTCTCCCTCTCTCATTCTTTCTCGCTTACTTTTCTCTCCCTTGTCCCTCTAACTCCATGTCTTTTTTTCTCACATATTTTCTCTCTCCTTTACAGAACCATTTGTCTGTTTCTGTGTCTATATTTCTATCGACTTGTCTGTCAGTCTGTCCTTCTGTCCATACATCTACTTGGGAATTATATACTTTATACCAATATATACTTTATACACAGATTTATACACAAACATATTATTTTATTCACAAATACGTATGTAGCGGTATATACAGTATGTGTATATTTATGTACCGGTACATATATATATATATATATATATATATATATATATATATATATATATATAAATATATATATAAATATATATATATATATATATATATTATATATATATATATATATATATATATATATATATATATATATATATATATATATATATATATATATATATATATATATCATTGGAGCCCGGTGTCCGGAATATTGGACAGAACTGGGATTTTTCAAGTCTTTATAAAGTAGGGAACCCCCGGGTAGGGACCTATGAGCTTCGCGACTATGAGCCGATAGGCGTAGGGCGGTACGCTTAGTACCCAGCCAGCGCCATGCCTCGCCCAGCACCCCGGGGATCCAATGGGATATATATATATATATTCGGGAGTTTTAAAAAATAATTTTCTAAAACTTGAACAAGTTCTCCTCGCCCTAGTTCTATTTTATGGTAAAACATTTCTGGCTAAGTTTCTCTGAAATTGGGGTATACTTAGGGGTCGCTTAAAAGTGAAACTTTTTTTTTTTTTTAGTACCTTGAGAAAATCACTAATTTTCTAATATGATGTCTGACAGAAAAGTTTTGTGTTTTCTAGTATAAGGCCTGGAAGTAACTTGTAGCAATTTATTTTCCCTCGTTAATTACATTCTTTTTTCTTATTTTGTTTTCACAGAGACAGCATGGTAACCAGAAGTACATCATCGGTCTGGTTGATGGGAAAGCCACAGCCAGAAATAACTGGGAGCAGGTTACCCTCTGTGGAACAAGTAATAAAAGAGCTGATGTTCCATCATGTGGAAGAGAAAAAGATAATTTCCAAAGCTGCAGAAGAAACCATCTTTTACGGTGAGGGAAACCTGGACAAAAGCCAACCAGTACAGCGATCCAGTTTTGCAAACTCTTGCCTTGACAGATGTTTGGAAGTAGCCTTTCATCGTGAATTGTCGGTGGGATAGGCCTATCCTTTGTCCCAACTGATGCAGAGATTCCAGCTGCTATCTCTTCTCTGTTCTTGCATCGAGCTCTACTGACTGTAGAAGGTGAAATCACAAACTTCCCGAGATTATGACCAAGGCTTTGGGCAGCAGCAGCACATGAACTTGTTGCCTGGTGCACAGAAAAATTGTCCCGGTCCCAGGCAGCAGTCAAGTTCTTGTCCCAGACAACTTTCCGATTCTTGCTTGTTGCTGCATGAGGACAGCAGCGAGAGTTGACCGCAGTCGGACTAACAAACTTATCATTGTCTGTGGAAGTCGCTGACGTAGAGCTGATTCCTCCAACCTGACTGTCTCCTCCAACCTCCTTCTTTCCTTTGTCTTTCTGTTTTCTCTGCAAGGCGTCTGAATCGCGTTTCCTGTTTCTCTCCTTGACCTTGGCCAGTACAACGTAAATACCAGCCAACGAGGACGAGGTTCTGTCCTCGCGCTGACTAATCAGAAATCGTTTATCTTCCTCTGGAATGTTCATGCTCAATGCCTTTGACTGTGCCACGTCGAATATCTCTTCCAAACTCATTTTGAAGAGATCCCGTTTCATCTTCTTCTCACTGTCTCTGCCCTTATTCATCTTCGACTTTACACACTCCTCAATTTCTTGACCTTCTTGATTTGCCAAGCATCATCAGAGTGTGGAAGGTTGGCTTTTGTCCAGGTTTCCCTCACCGTAAAAGATGGTTTCTTCTGCAGCTTTGGAAATTATCTTTTTCTCTTCCACATGATGGAACATCAGCTCTTTTATTACTTGTTCCACAGAGGGTAACCTGCTCCCAGTTATTTCTGGCTGTGGCTTTCCCATCAACCAGACCGATGATGTACTTCTGGTTACCATGCTTTCTCTGTGAAAAAAAAAAAAAAAAATGTAATTAACGAGGGAAAATAAATTGCTACAAGTTACTTCCAGATCATATACTAGAAAACACAAAACTTTTCCGTTAGAGTGCACAGGGACATCACATTAGAAAAACAGTAAATTTTTCAGGATATTAAC
>NC_137018.1:47910684-47930684 GCF_032717465.1 Coenobita brevimanus
CTCTATGTGGATGAGGTGATGAGACAAGTAAAAACACGAGTAATGAAGAGAGGGATGGCGTTGGTAATGAACGGTGATGAATGGAATATCTCAAATTTGTTGTATGCTGATGCAGTGCTACTTGCAAATACCGGACAAGAGCTTGGTAGACTAGCGCAGAGTTTTGTAAATGTCTGTGAGCGTCGTGCTTTGAGAGTTAAGTGGTGGTTACTGAGAGAGGTGACTCCCGTGAGATGTTACAGTGAATGGAGAGAGACTGGAAGTGGTGAGAGAGTTCAGTTATTTGGGTACAGTGATAGAACGAGAGGAAAATATGAAAAAGAAGTGGAAAGTGGAGTGACACAAGGAAGGAAAGTAACTGGTGCTATGAGGGCCTTGATAATAAACATTGGCTTGGGTGTTGCAGCTGCGCCATGTTTACATGAAGAAGTGCTAGTGCCAAGTTTAACATACAGGTGTGAGACTATGGTGATGCATGAAAATGAAAAGTCAGGGGTAAGAGTAGTGGAGATGGGACTGCTGAGGAATGTTTGTGGAGTAGAGAGAGTGGACAGGATACGGAATAATGTGATACGTGAAAGATGAGGAGTGAGGAAGTCTGTGAACACCAGAATCGAAGAGAGTGTACTGAGATGCTTTGGTCATGTGGAGAGAATGGATGACAACAGAGTAGTGAAAATATATATCTGAGTGAATCTGAAGGATGGAGGAGGTGAGGTAGGCCAAGAAGAAGGTGAAGGGATATGGTGGATGAGTATGTGGGGAAGAGAGGTATGGAAGTTGGTGAGGCTAAGGGACTGACAAGAGATCGAGCTGGATGGATTATTTCTGTGCGGAGAAGCGCATAACCAGGGATTTGGCACCCCATTTTAAAGTGACAGAGTTCTGATTGGCTCTGTCAGATAGGTATGTGTGAAGCTAGAGAACGTGGTGAAATTTATCTGGCCTATCTGGTGGAGCCAGGATTTCGAGGGCTGGAGTGATGAGTGAATGGAAACATGACCCACTGAATTGAGCAAACTTTGCTGTCTGGACGTTGCTGCACCTCACCCTACCTAGGGTGGGAATGGAAGTCCGGATGATGATGATGATGATATATATATATATATATATATATATATATATATATATATATATATATATATATATATATATATATATATGGAGAGAGAGAGAGAAACTGAAAAATAGTCAGCAGTTAGACAGACACTCAGTTAAATGCAGAAAACATTGGGAAAATACCAGGGCAAACACACACACACACACACACACACACACACACACACACACACACACACACACACACACACACACACACACACACACACACTAGCACTCAATATATACATACATACATACACACACACACACACACACACACACACACACACCCATCATCTGCGCACACACATGTATGTTATGATGCTTGTGTGTGGATGAATATGCATGTGTGGTGGGGAATCAGTGGCGTTGGAGCGTTTTAAGATTTAGGTGGCCAACATTCCCGTCTCATGTGTAAGTCTGTGTGCGTAGGTGAGGTGTGTGTACGAGTTAGTGTGAGTTTTTTTTTGGGGGGGTTTGTGTATGTGTATTTGTGTTTTTGGTTTTGTGTGTGTGTGAGGGGTTGAAAAATATATCTGAAGCTACACTGAAGGTATGAATGTTAGCCTCTTCACCTTGATTATGCATTTTTCATATTATTGTTATTATTCAGCTGAGGAGAGAGACTTTTGGGGATGGAGGGATTACATACTGCCTTCATCAAACGCTAGAGATCGTTCCTTGGGTGAATATGCTCGATCTCTGGCAGCCTGAGTGCAGTGAAAAATACGTCATGGGACTGAAGGAGTTGTTAGAGCAGAGTAGGCTTTTTTTTTTTTTTTTTGGTGTTCAGGGACAAATCTTTTTTTTTGCTCCTGTGTCTAGTGTGAGAAATAGATACAATTATTAGACAGTATTAACCATTACTGGATATAGGTAGATAGATAGATAGACTGAAAGACAGAGAGATCGATAGGTAGATAGATAGATAAAATGGTTACTATTGCGTCTACTCCTTGCACCATCAGCTCACTAATTCTCCTCTCGATTATGAGCAATTAGGCCATTTTGCTAGCCAGGTAAGTGCTCATTAAGTCAACCCTGGAACAGCAATTAGTGTGTAAAGGTAAGTAGGCTGCAGGTAAATACTGTAATGAGGGGAACTACTTGGTGTGGGGGGGGGGTGCTTGCGAGGAGGGGCACATCCGTCGGGCGTGTCTTGGGAGAAATTGTGTTGATACCTGGATGTTCGATGACCGGAAGTAAGGTGAGGTATTGTTGTTATTGTTATTGTTGTTATTATTATTATTATTATTATTATTATTATTATTATTATTATTATTATTGTCGTTTTTATTGCTGTTATCATTATTATTATTTTTGTTATTATTATTTTTGTTATTATTATTATTGTTATTATTATTTATTTTTTTTGTTGGTTTCGTATGCATGTGTGTGTGTTTCTTTCCGTGTACGTTTGTGTGTGTGTGTGTGTGTGTGTGTGTGTGTGTGTGTGTGTGCATATGAATATGCATGTGTACGGAAGTGGGACGTAACGAAGTATTCCAGCCCCCTCTCCACCTCTCTCTCTCTCTCTCTCTCTCTCTCTCTCTCTCTCTCTCTCTCTCTCTCTCTCTCTCTCTCTCTCTCTCTCCAAACACACACACACACACACACACACACACACACACACACACACACACACACACACACACACACACACACACATATCCAATACAGTCTTCCAAATATCCTATACTCTCTCTCTCTCTCTCTCTCTCTCTCTCTCTCTCTCTCTCTCTCGTAGCAAGAATTAGGAGAAAATGCGTTATCGGAGTGAAGGGGTTGACCTGTGTACATTTCTTTCCTTGTGTGCGTTTTTTTTGTGTATCTGTGTACGTGTTTGAGTGTATTCATGTATGTGCGCTTTTTTGAACTTATGTGTGCGTTTTCTGTGTATTTTCTTGTATATGTTTTTGTGTGTATGTGTGTGCGTTTTGTGACTTTTTATGTAAGCTTTTCTGTGTGTATCTCTGTACGTTTTTCTGTGTAATTTAGTGTATATGTCTTTGTGTGCATTTTCTCGTGTGTATTTTCGTAGACCCTTATGTATGTACATTTGTGCGTGTGTGTGTGTGTGTGTGTGTGTGTGTGTGTGTGTGTGTGTGTGTGTGTGTGTACGTAATTCATGTGTAGATTTAAACCTATATGTGTATCTTTATTGGTATTATTCCCGGGTCATGTGCATTTTTCGTGTACGTTTTTCTTCCACGTACATTTCATTTGCGTTTATACGGCCATGTGCGTTTTTCTGTGTGTACGTTGTTTTCTGTGTATATTCCATTGTTTATACTGCCATGTACGTTTTTCTGTGTAGGTTTTTTCTTGCCATGTATACTTTTAGGCTGCATTATTTTTGGGTCTCGTCTCTACACCGTCCACAAAAAAAAAATATTGAAAACAATGAAATATTTTGACATTTTTAAAAAGACAATATGAAAGGTTGATTTGTTGTTTACTTGCTTGCTTGTTTTGTTTGTTTTGGTTGTTTTTGTTTATTTGGTTTCGTTTTATTTTGTTGTTTGTTGATCTGTTTTTGTTTGTTTTTGTCCTTGTTTTCCTTGTAATGTCTTTGTTTATCTATTTTGTTTGTTTACTTGTTTGTTTTATTTGTTTTGGCGTTTTCCAGGTTAGTGTTAGTTGTTTTTCTTGTTTTTTTTACTGCACGTGTTACTTTTTCTTTGTTGTTTTTTGTTCATTTGTTTTGTTTCTTGTTTGTTTGGCTCATTCTCTTCTTGTTTGCTTGATTGTTTTTGTTTATTTCTTTGTTTTGTTTACTCGTTCGTTATTGTTTGTGTTTTTGTTTTCTTGTTTATTGTTTGTGTTCTTCTTGCTTGTTTTATTTACGGACTTGTTTTTTCTTGTTTGTAATTTTGTTGATTTGTTTTACTTGTTTGTTTATTTGTTAGTGTTTTATTGCTTGTTTTTTTAATTCCATTTGTTTGACTGATATAGGTGTTACTTGAGATGAGGTTAATGATATTTTAGATAGATAGATAAGTAGATAGATAGATAAATAGATAGATAGATAGATAGAGCGACTGCTTGGTTGATTGAATGATTGAGAGACAAGCAGGTAGATGGATGAATAGATGGATGGATGAACGGAAAGATAGGTAGACAGATGAAGATAGATAGACTGACAGACTGACAGATAGACAGAGAGATAGATAATTAAACAGATAAACAGATGCATAAAGAAGCGCCTCCGGGAAGACTCAGCAGTTTCATCTACACATTACACCCCGCTCTCCTCTTCTATGTGTTTTTCCAATATACTTACTTCCGTTACACCTGCCGCCGCCGACGGAACACTATAAATGATCACAACGCATAAGAGACGAGATTCAGGTGTGTTCTGAGGAATAAATCGCTAAGGATGAAGTGTTACGGATTCTGCAAACGCTAATGAGACTACTGAGTGAAATATGGCAAGCTGGGACCGTAGAGTTAGACAGCTTTGTGTAGCCGTGATTTTTTTTTTTTTTTTTTTTTTTTTTTTTGCGTGTCCAACTCTCGGCAAAGGATTCAGGGCCTATCCCCAAATCCCAATAGTCCTCCTTGGGGCCCAGTAGTCCTCCTACATCTCCACATGTCACCACTTCGGCGCTAACACTCACCATCCATTCTGAATACATGCTTGGACTGTCTCATACAAGACTGGTGCACTGGTATTAGCGGGGGTATTTTTCGACACGTTGGCGGGTCTTCTGGTAGATCAGAAAAATCTGCTTTTTTATGACATTCAAATCCTTAAACGTTCCCTGCCTCAGCCGGGTTTCAAACCTGAGTCCATTAGGACTGCAGGCCGTCTCTCCACCGATTCTGCTACCGCCTCCCCCAAAAGTGGTCCAAACATCCCTTCAAAGTACATCAAGCTGGGCCACATGCGGTGTGTCAGCGGTTGCGTCCCCGGTGGCTGCGTATGTTAGATGTCGTTTTAAAAGCCTGTCGGGTAGTGGTGGTGGTGGCGGTAGAACTTGTGGTAGTAATGGTAGGCATAGTCACAGTAGGCATAGTTGTAGTAGTAGAATAACCCCGGTCTGTCTGGCCGAGCAACTCATCAAGCAAACAATCGCCCGTGTCCAACCATCTCATGCAGTGACCCAATTTCCCATGCGGCAAACATCGCCTTGTCACAGACAGGAGCGGGGGAAATGTGAAGGTTTGGTTCCTGAATGGACGCGGCATTTGCGTCTCTCCGCCCAGTTGGCAAAGGTATCATACTAGACTCCACATTACCCCGTTATTTAGTTATATGGTTACCACCCAGCGTTATAAATGGTTTCTTGGGTTACAGGAAACCATTAGGACTGTCACTTAGTGTAAAGCCACCTTCGGAAAAAGAAAGAAAAGCAACACTACATCAAGTGAATGGATGATGGTCTAATTTCTATTGCGTATGTAAACCGTGTGCGAGAGTAGTGTAGTTAATACGATTGATATACAGGTACACAGACAAAGAGAAGTGTCAGACATACAAACAGACACACAGGCAGGCAAAACTTAATACACAGAGAGAGAGAAAGGCGAGATTAAAATGACTGACGGACAGAAGGGCACAAAGACACGCAATTAGATGGATATAGCCAGAAAATAGAGGTAGACAGAAGTGGAGAGGTAGACTGATAGATAGACTGATTGATTACTTGATAGACAGATAGATACATAGATGGATGGAGGGAGAGAGACAGAGGCAGACAAAGAGATAGAAGACAAGCAATAGATAACAATAGCCAGACAGACAGACAGATAGATAGGTAGACAGATAGATAGATGGATAGATAGACAGACAGACAGACAGACAGACAGATAGATAGATAGATAGATAGATACAGACAAACAGACGGGGCACAGTGAGTGTTTCCTACCAAGGTCGTCACAACAGAGTAGATAGATAGATAGATAGATAGATAGATAAAATCCATAGAAAACTACCAGTCTCCCCCTCCCCCCACTTTGACACAATATCGTAATGGGTGTTGTCAAATCCCTTCCCTGCCAATAAATATAGCTCTACCTCGCTTTAATTGGCTCACTCTCTCTCACGATACCTTTTAGTTTCTATCACGTTTTTCTGTTGACTCAGTTTTCTCTCTCTATTGCTCCTGCCGTCTGTCTGTGTATCGGTGTATCTTTAATACATACACCCATATATATATATATATATATATATATATATATATATATATATATATATATATATATATATATATATATATATATATAATCATCATCAGCCGTTTGAGTGTCCACTGCAGGACCGGCCTATCCCGACCGAAGTGCGGACGATACAGCCTTTGAATCTCTACCAAGTGGCTTAGGCTGTCTGGTAGATTGTATGTAGGGTGAGAAGTGCTTGTAAGTGTAAGTGTAGTGTTGGAGTGGCTTTGGATGTGTGTGTAGTCTGTGAACTAAGTGTAATCGGGCCGCGCAAGCCGACTGGGTGCAAGCTTACTTTATGGTATGCGACACTGGTTCAACCACAGCACCCCTTATGTCCGCTAAAGCAGTACGTGGTCTGAAGAACGCTCCCAAAGTTTATTACCCTGGCGGGGCGCGAACCCTCGTTCTCCAGTCTACAAAAACGCACGCTTTACCACTGTACCACAGAGGCTCCGGTATATATATAGATAGATATATATATATATATATATATATATATATATATATATATATATATTTATTTATATTTATATAGATATTTAGATAGATAGATAGATAGATATTTAGATAGAGACATATATACTCGAATATACTGTACAATATACATGCATTCATTCGTTCGTTAGTACATACACTCAAACATAATTTTATATTCTTTCAAATTAATGTCATAAACGTGCAAACATAAATTTGATACATAGTATTGTGAACTAGTTGATTTAAATTGCACAGTGCCATTCTCTCTCTCTCTCTCTCTCTCTCTCTCTCTCTCTCTCTCTCTCTCTGTGTGTGTGTGTGTGTGTGTGTGTGTGTGTGTGTGTGTGTGTGTGTGTGTGTGTGTGTGTGTGAGAGAGAGAGAGAGAGAAGGTCAGTAGGCCATTTATATTCCATACATCACAGGTAAATAGATATGTAAGTAGATGGGTAGGTACACTAGGTGGGTAGGTAGGTAGGTAGGTGGATAGGGAGAGAGAGAGAGAGAGAGAAAGAGAGAGAGAGAGAGAATATTGTGTAGTAACCCGCTCGATATTAGATTTTCACTCCTTCATTCTCTCTCACTTGCCGTCCCTCCCTCCTTTATTCCTTCCTCCTCTTCCTTCTTCCTCTCCTTCATTCACACTTGCCTTCCTTTCGTCTTATCCAACGCCTTTCTTCTATCCCTCCTTCCTTCCTTCCTTCCTTCCTTCCCTCCTTCGTTTCGTTTTTTTTTCTTCAATCCTTCCTTCTATTTCCATCTTTCCTTCTTCTTATCTTTTCTCATTTTTCTTTCCTTCGTTTTCTCTTTTCCTTTTCCCTATTTTTTCCTTGACCTTCCTTCCTTCTTTCCTTTCTTCCTTACTTACTTGTTTCCTTCCTCCTTTACTTCCATGCTTCCTTCCCTCACGTTCCTCATTATTTTTTGTCATTCTTTCTCCTCCCTCCTTCCCTTTCATTGCTTCCTTCCTTCACGTTTATTGCCCATTCTCTTTTTCATGTTTTCTTTCTTCCTTCTTCCTTTAAACTTTCATTTCCTCTGATTATCTTTCTTATTCCTTCTTTCCTTCCATCTCATTTTCCTTCCTTCTTTCCTTCCCATCTTCCTTCCTTCCTTCATTCATTCATTCATTCATTCATTGCTTCTTTCTTATTTCCTTCCTTGTTGCATCTCTTCTTTCCTTCCATTATCTCCTCGCTTCTCTCTCTCTCTCTCTCTCTCTCTCTCTCTCTCTCTCTCTCTCTCTCGTCTTACCTCCATTTTTCCCTGTCTGAACTCCTCCTCCTCCCTCCCTCCCTCTCCTTCCCTTCCTCCTACTTCCTCCCTCCCTCCCTCCCACTCTCTCTCCACTCTCATTTCCTCTCCTCTTATCTTTAAATTTTTTCTCTCCTTGCCTCCTTCCCCTCCTTTATCTCTTTCCTCTTCTCCTCCTTCCATTTCCCTCCCTTCCTTCCTCTCTCTCTCTCTCTCTCTCTCTCTCTCTCTCTCTCTCTCTCTCTCTCTCTCTCTCTCTCTCTCTCTCTCTCTCTCTCTCTCTCTCTCTCTTTAATGATGTGGATGATTACTTCTTAACGAGCAAGTCCTCAGCTGTCAACAGGGCTCTCTCTAATCTATCTCACTCTCTTTAATCTGTCGCTCTGCTCTGTCTCACTGTCTTTAATTTCTCTCACGCTCTTCGTTTATCATCTTGCAAGTTTCTTTAATCCCCCCTCTCCCCCCTCCCTCCCTCTCTCTCTCTCTCTCTCTCTCTCTCTCTCTCTTGAACTGGAGGGGTTAGATACAGCCTTTATTAACCCCTTCAGTACGAGAAGGTCAACCTGGACTCAGTGAAATCGTCTATCTATCTGTCTACCTGTCTATCTACTGTATGTGTGTGTTTATCTATCTCGGATCTGTGTGCTTGTCTGTCTGTATCTATCTATCAGCCTATGTATTTGTTTTTTTATCTACCTGCCTATCTATTTATGTGTCTGTCTGTTTGTCTGTCTGTCTGTTAGTTTATATGTCTATCCATATGCCCCTCCATATAATCTGTAAGTCTGTCTGTCTGTCTGTATATCTATCCATCTATCTATCTATCTCCATCTATCAGTCTATCCATCTGTCAGTTTATCTATCTATCCATTTATCTCCATCTATCTGTCAGTCTATCCATCTGTCAGTTTATCTATCCATCCATTTATCTCCATCCATCTATCAGTCTATCCATCTATCAGTGTATCTGTCTATCCATCTATTTGTCTGTCTATCTGTCTCATCGTCCTCTCATCGCCACCTCCTTCTTTAACCTCACTATCCCTTTAAGACATACCCCGCTCTCTTTAATCTCTCAATCCTCTCTCTAATCCGCCTCTTTAATACCGCGGATAAGAAGCTCGTTATCATTGGGCTTCTGAGATCATATTAAATTCAAACTTTTTTTTTTTTTTTTTCATTTTTCGCATTACGTTTCCAATCTAACGGATCGTCGCTGTCACTTCTCCTGTCGTCTAATTCTCTTAAGACTTATGGGACGAGCTTCTTAGTCTTTCTGCGGGTTTTCTTTTTTCTTTCTTTTCTTTCCCTTCGGACTTAAGACCTTCTTCTTTTTCTTTCTTTATTTTTATCTTGTTAGTTACAGATGATTTCGCTAACATTTAAGAAATTATTTATAGAGACGGGATAAAAAAAAAAAATGTTTCCATAACCCTTTCCACCCTGAATGGCGAGAACATGATGAAAATACTTCTCTCTCTCTCTCTCTCTCTCTCTCTCTCTCTCTCTCTCTCTCTCTCAGCAGAAAAAAATCGAGCTACCAAAGTCGAAACGGAAAACACGTCATTGGAGTGAAAGGAAACAGGTGAACAATATTACCTGAAGGCAGAGAGAGTTAAGCACAAACATCTTTATTCCTGTTACCTGATATTCTTAAGCAGTTTCTAGGCAGATTTTCTAAGCAGGCAATCCTTTCCTTGTTTTGTCACTTCCATTCCTATTTTTTCTTCTTCTCCTTCTTCTTCTTCTTCCTCTTCTGCTACTTCTTCTTCTTCTTCTTCTTCCCTTGTCATTAAGCTGAAATAACACAGTAATAAACTTTACTTCTACAGATATAAAGTATTTTGAAACCCCACTCTAGGTACAGATTCCAGTCAGGCTTTCCACTAGTTTCTCTTATCACTTCTTGCTGGTGAGTCACTGTTATCGCCTCCCCTGATAGAGTGGAAGTTTCTCACACTAAACTTTGCCTTAGCCATTTCTAACCCTCCTTCAGGCAGGCGGGGGGAGGCGGTAGCTCCGTCGGTAGAGAGGTGGCCTGCAGTCCTACCGGACCCAGGTTCAAATCCCCGCTGGGGCAGGGAACAGTTTAAGGATTTGAATTTAATAAAAGCAGACTTTACTGATCTACCAGAAGACCCGCCGATATGTCGTAAAAATACCCCCGCTAATACGCCATTCCTGTATGAGGCAGCCCTAGCATGTATTCAATATGGACGGTGGGTGTTAGCGCCGAAGTGGTGACATGTAGAGGTGTACGGAATGTAGGAGGACTATTGGGCCTTGGAAGCAGGCTGTGAAGCCTATGCCCAGAGTCGGACACAAAAATAAAAAAAAATACATAAAAAAAGGCGCTTTCTCTTTCCTTTTTGCTTAGTTTTCATGCTCTCGGATCCTTCTCGTCACTTGTAGTATACTGTCTTCATTTCCACATTCACCGTCGAATTTTTAACTATGAATTTTCCTGCCCTTGGTCTTCTAGGCAATTTCTCACTCACATTTAGCTTCGGTTTCCAAGCAGACGTTCAATTTATCTATTCACTCTTATTCTGAAGGATCATTGCTGTTGTTGGACCCGGTCAGCTGTACTCATTTCCACTTCAGACACCAGTAGTGCAAGAAGATAATCCTTTTCTTCATTTTCTCGGACTTATTAACTACCAACTATGCCCAGTTTCTCTACAGACATTTTTTTTTTTTTAATTATTTTATTCACTTCTTTTCTGACGGATCATTGCTGTCACTTCACCTAGCAAACCGAAATCATTCTCTCTTTCAGGGATAAACTGTGAAAGAAAGCGTATCCTTAAAAATTAAATATATCCTTAAAATGAAGCTGTATTCCTTTTTCGATGAAATATATACCTTCTCCTTGATGTCTTTGGTAGTTTCAAACCCTCCATGTAAGGAGAGGATTCAGGTATAGGTTTTAGGCGAGTCTCCCCTCCATCCGCACTGTTGTTGTGAATAGAAAACGGTGATGCCTTGTCTAAGTAAACCCCTCACAGCTTTGTCTTACATCCAGCCTTACTTCTCTCCCCCTTTGATCTCTCTCTCTCTCTCTCTCTCTCTCTCTCTCTCTCTCCTAATATCTGTCTATACTAGCCTACTGTTTTTCTTTCTGTCTGTCTACATATCAATTGGTCTTTCTATCTGTCTGTTAGCTCTGGGCTTTCTTGTATCTCGATCTATCTATCTGTCAGTGTATCTATCTGTCTCAGCCTGTATCTATCTGTCTGTATCTCTCTGTGCTTTCGCCTACTTACCCAGCTATTACTATCTTTGTCACATTCCCTGTCCGTTTTATCTTGTAGTATCAAAATCCTGTCTTTATCTGTCTGTCTGTCTGTCTATCTATCTATCTATCTATCTATATCTATCTATCTATGTATCTATCTATCTATCTCTCTCTCTATATATATATATATATATATATATATATATATATATGTGTATCTATTTATCTCTCATTCTATATATCTATTTATTTATCTAACTTTAATTATCTGTATTTCAAGGTTTCTCTTCTTAGTCTTTCTCCCTCCCTCTCTCTCTCTCTCTCTCTATACCTCCCCCCCCCTTCCTCCCATTCTCCCTCTTTCCAATTCTATCTGTCTATCCATCCATCTATCGGTGTATCTATCAGTGTGAGTGGCTGGCCTGGGTTTACTGACCTCTTCCCTTTACTTCCTTCATGTCCTTCTTCCCCTCCTTCCCTCCATTCCTCCTTCATTCCTTCCTCTTTAACTCTTTCTCCTTTCTCTCATTCTTTTCCCTCCTCTTCCCATTGATTCTTCTGTATATTTCTTTTTTTCCTTCCTTCCTTCCTTCCTTCCCTCCTTCCTTCCTTCCATCCATCCTTCCTTCCTTCCTTCCATCCTTCCTTCCTTCCTTCCTTCCTTATTAGCTATCCTTTTCCTCCCTTCTTTCATTTTTTATCAGATTTTTTTTCTTCTCCTTCCTGTTGCATCTTTTTCTTCTTCTCACTCTTTCTTCCTATAGTGTTCTCATTTTTCTCACTTTGTTCCTTCGCTGTCTTCCATCTTTCCTTCGTTTTTGCTTTCCTCTAATTGTCTCTTCCTTCTTTTTCCTTCTTCCTTCACTCTTCTCTCCCCTTTTCCTTCTTTCCTTCTATTTTCTTTATAGTCTTCTTTCTTTCTCCTTCTTTCCTTTCTGCTCTCAGGCTATCCTTCTTTTCTTCCCTTCTTCTCTCCTTTCTTCCTTTCTTCCTCTCCTCTTTAAATGCCTCCTTACTCTTTCCTTTCTCACCATAATTGTCTACCTCCCTACCTGCCAACATCCCTACTTACCTACCTACTTATCAACCTACTCACCTACCCACCACACTACCCACGCACCCACTTACCTACCAACCTACCTACCTACTTACCTACCCACGTACCCACCCACCCACCTACCTACCTACCCACCCATCAACCCACCCACCCACCCACCTACCTACCTACCTACCTACCTACCTACCTACCTACCTACCTTCCTACCTACCTTCCTACCTACCTACCTACCTACCTTCCTACCTACCTACCTACCTACCTACCTACCCACCCCCAAACGTTATAATTGTGCAGCATATATTTTCCATTCTTTCTTTCCTGCAAAATTTCCATGACCCTTCATCCACACATTACCCTACCACCGTATTCTCTTTACTTACATACCTACCGACTCATCTACTTACACGCTTCCTCCCATCCCTACCTACCTATTTACCTTCCTACCTACCCACCTGCCTGTGCCTACATACATACATACATACATAAATACATACCGGTACTTTTCTTTCTCCATACTTACCTACTTGTATTACCCCTTTCCTTACTTCCCTCCCTTCCCCCTCACTCCTTCCCTCCATACTTCCTAGCCTCCCTCCCTCCCTCCCTCCCTTTCTCTCTCTCTCTCTCCAACCCCCTTCTTTACCTCCCTCTTTTTCTCCCTCCCTCCCTTCCTCCATACTTCCTAGCCTACCTTCTCCATCCCTCCTTCCCTACCTACCTACTTTTCACTCACCTAACCTCCCTCCCTCCCTTCCTCCCTCCCTCCCTCCCTCCCTCCCTTCCTCCCTCCCTTTTATGTTCCCACAAGGTCCTCCAACTCTGATATATGTCTGCATCCCACCCCCTCCCTCCTCTCTCTCTCTCTCTCTCTCTCTCTCCTGCAACCCTTTAATCTATCTCACCCTCCCTCCTTCCCCTCCCTCTTTTCCTGACTCAGCTCTCTCTCTCTCTCTCTCTCTCTCTCTCTCTCTCTCTGAAATATAATCTTTCCTTTCTTCCTTCCTTCTTCCATTCCTTCATTTTTGTCTTATCTTCTTCCTTCTTTCCCTCCTCTTTCTCTCTTTTTCCAATGCCTCACTTTCTTCCTCCCTCTATTTCTCCCTCGTTTCCTTCCTCGCCCTTCCTTCCCTCCCTCCTTTCCTCCCTCCCTTTGTCCTTCTTTCCCTCCCTCCCTTCTGCTTTCCTTCCTTCCTTGATTCCTTCCTTCATTTTGGCTTTCCTTCTTCCGTCTCCCTCCCTCCTTTTCCCGCTTCCTCCCTTTGCCTCTCCCTCCTTCAGTTCTCTCCCTTCTTCCCTCCCTCCTTTTGTCTTTCCTCCTCCCCCCCCTTTGTCTTTGTCTTTCCTCCCTCCCTCCCTCTCTCCCTTTGTCTTTCCATCCTCCCTCCCTTCCTTTGTCTTTCCTCTTCCCTCCTTCTGTTCTTTTCTCCCTCCTTCCATCATCCCTCCAACACAACAACTTTATCACGATCTCTCTCTCTCTCTCTCTCTCTCTCTCTCTCTCTCTCTCTCTCAGGAGGATTTTTCGCTCTATCGGTCATACACGCTCAGCGGAGGCAACAAATGCATTCCCCTGTAGTTCAATTTTCTTTTACCTCCTCTCTCTCTCTCTCTCTCTCTCTCTCTTTGACTAGTAACCGAGGAGATTCCCACCTCATAACTAAGGCAAACAAAAAAACACGCGACACCACGACTTTGTATCTGGGTCCCCTAACACCTTTTCCAAAGCGATTTATTTGGCTTACCTCACTCTCCTCTTCTAATACGTAAATCCTTCCAATATCGCCATACTTTGCATAAATAACGAAGAAAAGGATGTTAACCCCCCCATACCCAAAAATAAATTGTAACTTTGTAAAAAAAAAAATGTAAATTGTAAAAAAAGAAAAATCCTGTGAACTGGGAAAAAACGTCAATTATTAAAAGAATCTGTAAATTAGTTTTTAAAATTCATGGAAATTGGTTTTAAAAAAATTTGTAAATTGGTAAAGAATCCTGTAAATTGGTGAAACAAAAATCCAGTAAAATTGTAAAGAAAAAAATCTGTAAATTGATAAAAAAAATCTTTTAATTTTTTTTAATCAGTAAATCGTTTTTAAAAATCCTGAAAATTGCTTTAAAAATCCTGTAAATTGATTTTTAAAAAACCTGAAAACTGGTAAAAAAAAATCCTGTAACTTGGTTTTAAAATCATGGAAATTGGTTTAAAAAATCCCGTTATTTGGTGAAAAAAAATCATGTAAACTTGTACTTAACAATCCTGGTTTTTAAAAAATCCTGTCAGTTGCTTTTTAAAAAATCCTGTCAGTTCACTCCCTTCTTTCAGTTGCCTGGACGGGACTTTTTGCGTGGGTCTGCGATGACGTAGGCGTGTGACGTCATTGGCTGATACTTTAAACACGTGCTGGCTGCCTCTTTGCTTTATGATCTGAGTTGGATTGACTTAGGGGGTGGCTAGGGCAGGTGGAAGGGTAGGGAGGGGTAGGGTAGGGTAGGATAAGGTAGGGTAGGGTAGGATAAGGTAGGGTAAAGTAGGATAGGGTAGGATAGGGTAGGGTAGGGTAGATTCATTAACAAGATGACCGCTAGAATATTTTGTTGGTAATTAGGTCAGTCAGTGCTAAATATTATCCGTTTTCTATTGTCCTTAGGATGATGATGCCGCCGTGACGCAGGCAGGCGGTCAAAAATAAACTTAATTATCTGTTTGGATTTTATGGACTCTCTCTCTCTCTCTCTCTCTCTCTCTCTCTCTCTCTCTCTCTCTCTCTCATTATTTTCCTTCCATGTTTTTCACATTTCTCGTTCCATCATTGCCATCCTGTCTCCCTCTCTCTCTCTTTCTCCTAGACCTCCTCCTTCTCCTCCCTCACTCCTTCCCTCTCTCCCTCCCTCCCTCCTTGACCTCCTTCTCGTCCTTCCTGTCTCCCTCCTTCTCTCCCTACCTTCTTATTTCCCTCCCTGTATATCTCCCTGTCTCCCTCTTTATGCCTCCCTGGGTTTTCCCTTCCTATCTCCCTTCCTCCCTCCCTGCCTCTCCATTCCATCATCTCTGCCTGGCCTCTGTCTCTTCTCCCTCACTCCTTCTCCTTCTCCCTCACTCCTCCTTCCTCACTCCTTCTCCTTCTCCCTCACTCCTTCTCCTTCTCCCTCACTCCTCCTTCCTCACTCCTTCTCCTTCTCCCTCACTCCTTCTCCTTCTCCCTCACTCCTTCTCCCTCTCCCTCACTACTCCCTCTCCCTCACCCCTCCACCCTCTCCCTCACTCCTCCACCCTCTCCCTCACTCCTCCTTCCTCTCCCTCACTCCTCCCTCTCCCTCACTCCTCCTCCCTCTCCCTCACTCCTCCTCCTTCCTCTCCCTCACTCCTCCCTCTCCCTCACTCCTCCTTCCTCTCCCTCACTCCTCCTCCTCCCTCTCCCTCACTCCTCCTCCCTCTCCCTCACTCCTCCTCCCTCTCCCTCACTCCTCCTCCCTCTCCCTCACTCCTCCTCCCTCTCCCTCACTCCTCCTCCCTCACTCCTCCCTCTCCTCACTCCTCCCTCTCCCTCACTCCTCCTCCCTCTCCCTCACTCCTCCTCCCTCTCCCTCACTCCTCCATCTCCCTTCCTCCTCCCTCTCCCTCACTCCTCCTCCCTCTCCCTCACTCCTCCCTCTCCCTCACTCCTCCTCCCTCTCCCTCACTCCTTCTCCCTGACGACTCCTCCTCCCTCCCCCTCACTCCTCCCTCTCCCTCACTCCTCCCTCTCCCTCACTCCTCCCTCTCCCTCACTCCTCCTCCCTCTCCCTCACTCCTCCCTCTCCCTCACTCCTCCCTCTCCCTCACTCCTCACTCTCCCTCACTCCTCCTCCCTCTCCCTCACTCCTCCTCCCTCTCCCTCACTCCTCCTCCCTCTCCCTCACTCCTCCTCCCTCTCCCTGTCCACCCACTCTTTCCACCTTATTTTTCCTCCCCTCACATGTGCCCTACTTTCTCCCCTTCTTCCCCTTCCCCCCGCCCCTTCCCTCCCCTGCTCTTCCTCCCCCTCTCCTTCTTCCCCCTTGCCACTTCCTTCCCCCTCCTCCTTCTCTCCTTTCCCCACCCTACCTCTTTCCCTCCCTTTCCCCTCCCCCCTCCCCCTCCCCCTGCAACAACGCGTGGTATTTCCAATAAGGAGGGGCCACTCCCCCCTCCACCCACCCCACCCCAACCCATCTCACTTTACGCTCATTATTATCATATTATATTTTTATTTATCTATTTATCTATCTTTTATTTATCGGTTTATATTATGTACGTATTAATTATATTTTTCCTTTGGTTATACAGTTCTAGAAATATTAATGTAAGTATAACCGGGAACAAGTGGTGATATGAGAAACTTTCGTCTTGTGGGTGACTGTCTCGTGTGTATATAACGAGAGAGAGAGAGAGAGAGAGAGAGAGAGAGAGAGAGAGAGGACTTCATGAGATGCTGGAGTCCTTGGAGATTATTAGACGTGTAGTGGAGTTCCTTTGGCATACAGGTAGACAGGAAGCATTTTAGGAGTGTCTGTCTATTTTGCCTATTATTACTGTCTATTATGGCTATTATCACTGTCTGTTATGGCTATTATCACTGTCTGTTATGGCTATTATCACTGTCTGTTATGGCTATTATCACTGTCTATTATGGCTATTATCACTGTCTATTATGGCTATTATCACTGTCTATTATGGCTATTATCACTGTCTATTATGGCTATTATCACTGTCTATTATGGCTATTATCACTGTCTATTATGGCTATTATCACTGTCTATTATGGCTATTATCACTGTCTATTTTGGCTATGATCGCTGTCTACTATTGTCATGGGCAGTGTACAGGTGCAGCGTCTGAACCCACTCAACCACCTGGCGTCCATTTCGTTATATGGTTACCACCCAGCGTAGCGAACGATGTCAAGGGGTACAAGAAACCGTTTACCCTGTCATTCAGCGGAGAGTCAGCTGAAGAAGCACTAGTATTATCGACCTTATTATGACCTCCAGTGCTTTGAAGATAATTATAAGAAATCACCTGAATGAGTAATTAATATTTTCAGGTGTTCGCAGGTATTGGCGTCTGTTGATGAAACATGGCCACAGGTGATGTGTGGGTGAGAGACACTTGCATCTCTCTCTCTCTCTCTCTCTATCTATCTATCTATCTATCTATCTATCCATCTATCTATGTACGTATCAGTACTTGTATGTCCGTCTCTTTCTATCTATCTGTCTATTTACCATCATCATCAAGACAGACAGACAGACAGATACCCTTCTCTTCCATCATTCTGAGTGGAGGGAAGGTGGAGGGAAAAGTGAGGAGGGGTGGAGAGAAGGAGGAAAAAGGCTGGAGGAACAATTTTTGCCTCCATGTGAAAGTAGAGGAGTGGGAGGAAGACACGGAGAAGGGGAGGGGAGAGAGAGAGAGAGAGAGAGAGAGAGGGAACTAGTAGATGGAGAGAAAAGACAAACAGACAGACAGACACACAAGCAGACAGGCAGAAAGACAGGAAAATATGAAAGGTGAGTTTGCAGACACGGAAATGGAAAATATGTAGATGGATAGATAGATTGACAGACAGATAAGTAGGTAGATAGATAGGTAGATAGACGACTGGATAGATAGATAAAACACACACACAAACACACACACACACACACACACACACACACACACACACACACACACACACACACACACACACACACACACACAGCTTTCAGTGCGCTGATGATTTGGTTTCATTACTTTTACATTAATATTATTATTATCATTTTACTATTTTATTATTATTATTATTAGTAGTAGTAGTAGTAGTAATAGTGGTAGTAGTAGTACTAGTAGAAGCGGCAGTAGTGCTATTATTGTTATTGTTATCATTTTTATTATTATTATTGTTATTATCAAAGTTATTATTATTATTATTATTATTATTATTATTACTCGTATCCCAGGAACTTCTTTATTAAGTTGGGTAGTCACCATATAACTGACACTGGACGCCTGGTGGTCAGGTGGGGTAAGACTCTCCAACCAGAGGAGACCCTTATTTGGAAGCTTCCCAACACCTTTTCCTTAGCGATTTATTTCTGGATATGGGTTGATTATATCTTTTGTACGTTATTTATGCAGATTATGACGAAATTAGAAGGACAGTCTGGTGTAAAGAAAAAAATAAATCGCATAGGAAAAGGTGCTAGGTGGCTTCCTCAACGATTACAATACGGCCGTTAGTAGTAGGGATAATTGAGGCTAATTAATCACATAATGCCAGTCAGGGATGAGCGACTGGTCACCCTCGCCTTAAATATTTGGACTAATTCGTCTGGCCCCGGGCCTCTACTCTCCTGGTAAAATACTGAATGTGAGAATAGACGATATAATAATAATAATAATAATAATAATAATAATAATAATGATAATAATAACCAGAGTTCTGACATTTCTGAAGCACTATTCAAAGATCTCCACATTCCAGATGATAATGCCACTTTCCAGATTAGACTGACACTTCAAAATTACCTTGGAGATTAAATTTGACATTTCCGCCTGACAAAACAGGGTCATGTTATGGGAGGTTGGTGATTGTTTGATCTTTAATTTTCAGTGTTAAATGCAGATAACTGACATTATTAGCATTTTGAGCAACTTTTCATGGTAGGTCCAAAAATCGTCAGATATACTGACGTCATAATTGCTTTTATGAATCTCAAAAAGTAGACCCTCTTAGGAATCTGAAAATACTTGTGTTATTATTGTAGACCTAATATTATGGGACTTTTGGTATGACTCAAAAAATTTTTACGGATTTTGACCTGTGACCTTGAGATCAAGGTCAAGGTCATTCATACTGAGCAGATCATGTTCACTCGTGACCCACTGCATTTCCACAGAGTTTGGTCGAAATCAGCCAAATACTTTAGCACTGTCAGGCATGAGGCGGCCATGTTGATTTTCCTCAATATCTCAAAAAGTATTTGTTGGATCTCAGTATCAACACCCAGGTGCACTAGTATATGCTGACGACCACATACTGGAACATTTGCTGAACAATCGATTCAGTGGTTTTTGCTGCGCAGGAGAGAAAAAATTTTGAACATGCGGCGCCAGTGCTGGGAAAAAAAAAAAAAAAAATTGTCCCGAAAGAAGCCTGCAGCCAAGATACATCACTCCTGAAAATTTCAAGTCTCTATCTCGAAAGGTCTTGGAATGTCAGCCTTCTAGACCCTCAGAAAAAAAAATAATAATAATATCTACAATATCAATTAGAACTCCACAGACTAAGGAGTTCTTAATAATAATAATGGCAGTTATAAAAATAGTACTCATAATTATATATTACTTTAATATTTTAGTTACTCATTTATTTTCCTACGTGTACCTCAGGCTGTACACTATGCTTGTCAGTGCTTTCCCTGAGGCCCACCACCCCTTCCGCGCCGCAGCAGATGGCGCCACACACCCTCCCATGTCACCCACCTAAAATAATTAATCCTGACCTGGTTCCTTGATGCATGACCTTGACCTGGGAGAGAGAGAGAGAGAGAGAGAGAGAGAGAGAGAGAGAGACAGACAGACAGACAGACAGACAGACAGAGACAGACAGAGACAGACAGACAGACAGAGACAGAGACCAAGAGACACACAGACAGACAGACAGAGACAGATAGACAAACAGGCAGACAGACGGACAAGTAAAGAC
>NC_137018.1:47935684-47943184 GCF_032717465.1 Coenobita brevimanus
GCATAATAATGATGCTGATTATAATAGCAGTTGTTATTATTATTATTATTATTATTATTATTATTATTATTTAAGTAGTAGTAGTGCTATTATTTATATTATTATTTTTATTATTGTTGTTGTTGGTTTTCTTCTTCTTTATTATTATTATTATTATTATCATCATCATCATTATCATCGTCATTATTATTATTATTATTATTATTATTATTATTATTATTATTGTTGTTGTTGTTATTATTATTAAAAGAACCACGACAAAAACAAACAAAACAAAACAAAACAAAATCCGCCGCGCCACTAACCCCGCTACGGCCGCCAGCGACAAAACACCGCTATTGTTTTGGCTTAGCGTAGCGGTGACAACGAATGCCGCGATAAACAACACAGCAAACAACCAAACAAGCCCTGCCGATAGAATGTATGGCCGTGTATGAGGCAGGGCGGCGTGTATGGGTGTATGGGGGGAGGGCGTTGCGTGTGTGTGTGTGTGTGTGTGTGTGTGTGTGTGTGTGTGTGTGTGTGTGTGTGTGTACGTGCTTACCTTCCAGTCCTGTGTGTTGCTATGCTTGGAGAACATTTTAATTCATTCTACAGCCACGCCCATCTTCACAGGGTGTATTATCCCCGCCCATCCCGCCCACTCCTCTCCACCCACCCCATCCAGTCCTGTAAAAGTGTCAGCGAATCTTTCTCATTACATAAAGTTGAATAATTTTTAGTATAAGGCTTTATATGCATCGCCATTTTTTTTGTTTTTTTACGTTAATGTTGGTGATAAATATAAAGGAAACTAAAAAGGACCTCTCTCTCTCTCTCTCTCTCTCTCTCTCTCTGCAAATATGGCTCCTCGTGTCTCATCTCAACAACCCTAAACCATTTTCTATAATGGTGTCAGTTGCCTTGCCTCACTTTCTCTTCGAACCACCTCCTCCTCCTCCTCCTCCTCCTGGTGAAATGATGCGTTCTCCTTCCTAGACATGACCCTATATGACCTCCAATGACCGAATTCGAACTGATAGACTGATAAAATGATAAAGAAGACAAGGATGAATTAAAGTTAACTAAAATAAAAATCATACTAATCAAATCCAGCGTTTCCAAAATTTCCACCAGTACATTCATAAAAAAAAAATATATAAAAAAACGAAAAAAAAAAAAAAAAACTGCTCATTATAAGGGTCATGCTTATTAACCCAATTTTTTTTCACTGTTTTTTATGAATTGATTTTGTCTGAGAATCATTTTTTTTTGCCAGTTAGGAGGGGGGGGGGTGTTGCTGATTTCTCTCTCTCTCTCTCTCTCTCTCTCTCGTCTTCAGCCCATATTTATCTTATCTCTGAAGCACACACACACACACACACACACACACACACACACACACACACACACACACACACACGTCAGTCAAAAAAATATGAATAAAGTCGACGTGCAGTGTCCTCTTGTACACTCAGAGGAAACATGGCAACTGCCTCGCCAAGCCTGCGATATGTATGCCTATGCAGGTGGAGGCCATGTGCTCACTTGCCCCATTTTCTGATCTTTTATTTTTCTGGGAGGGTGTCTGACCCCCCCAAAAAAAATACTGGGGGGGGGGAAGCACGCTCAGCTAATATCTCACTAAACATGTGAGATCATTGTACAACTTATGCTAAGATATCAGAGTCGTATCTGTCCTCTTTTCACGACTTTCGAGAATTTATAAGTTGGTAGAGGGGCTGACTCCTTTAAAGAAACAATGTTGAAAATTTGTTTGTAATGGAGGACCTTCTGGGTAACCAAACGAACTCACCAGGAAATTTTCATTTAAATCCCTCGTATAGCGCAGTGGAAGTAAAGGTACACACACACACACACACACACATATATATATATATATATATATATATATATATATATATATATATATATATATATATATATATATATATGTGTGTGTGTGTGTGTGTGTGTGTGTGTGTGTGTGTGTGTGTGTGTGTGTGTACTTCTGTGTCTATCGTCTTTTCCCATTCTTGGCCATATTTTCCAACCGTTCTGTCAGTCTGTCTTCTTTTTATCGGTCCTAATCTGCTCGTACATTTTACAGTCCTATCCCTGAGCTTCAGTAGCCCTCCTATGTGCCATAATCCTTCACTTCATAACACTTTAGCTCTCTATCTATCTCAATCTATCCGCCTATTTCTGCCTGTCTATCTATCAATCTATCTATCTACCTCTGTCTCACTGTTTATTATTCTCGCGGCCGGCCTGTCCTCAGCTCATATTTAAGTTATTTTTGATTGACATTCACACAGACACACGCATACACACGTATATATTTTTCAGGCATTTGTCAGTCAAAAAAGATGCGAAGAATGGGGATAGATGAAAATATGATAGCAGGGGAAAACCATATATATATATATATATATATATATATATATATATATATATATATATTGCTTTTTTATCAAGGGCCCTGGGCTGTGCTACTAAGTCCCGTCATTTAGGGTGAGGGTGACCCGTCTCTCTACCCTGAGTACCATTATGAGCAGTCAACCCCATCCCTTCCTTGGCTGTGATCCTTACTGGACCAGTGTGAGTGCACCGCCTTATCCCACTAGACCACCAGGCGTCATTTGGCAGAGTGGTTACAACCCAACCCTTTGGCTTGTCACTCAGAGTAGAGTCACCCGCAGGCAACAATACATGAATGACTTGCGTAACCGTACAGAAGGGATTAACTAAAAAAGTAAATAAATAACAACAAAAGCAATAATAATAATCATCACCACCACCACCACCATCATCATCATCATCATCATCATCACCATCATCACTATCATCATCATCATTACCATCATCATCATCATCATCATCATCACCACCATCACCATCATCATCATCACCATCATCATCACCACCATCATCACCATCATCATCATCATCATCATCATCATCGTAATAAGATCAATAAAAACAGCTCATTACAACGTTCATGCTTCTCAGACTTTTTTTAAACATATTTTTGGCGTAAGTAATATTATATGGAATTAGGATGATTCTTTCCAGCCAATTAGGAGTCTCTCTCTCTCTCTCTCTCTCTCTCTCTCTCTCTCTCTCTCTCCCCGTCATTTTCGGGACTTTTCTTTAACTTTCTTACATCCTCACTTCCTATCTCATTTTACTACCTGCCATCCCTTACATACATACATACATATATACATACATTACTGGGGTTCATTTTGTCACTATCTATATGTCTGTTTATGTGTCTGTTTGTCTATCTATCTATCTATCTGTGTCTATCTATCTACCTATCTCTATATCTACTCTCTCCCTCCCATCCTCTCTCCATCTCATAGTTATTTTATTTTGATTGGCACTCTGGAGAGAGAGAGAGAGAGAGAGAGAGAGAGAGAGAGAGAGGCATAGTTAGGTAGAGTTTAGCAGAAGTTATTGTTTAACTTTCCCTAAAGAGGGGAGAGAGAGAGAGAGAGAGGGGGGGAGGAGAAGGGGAGTAGAAGAGACAAACATAAAGGAAGAAACAGAGACTGAGAGAGAGAGAGAGAGAGAGAGAGAGAGGATATGCGAGTGAGGGAGGGGTGTGAGAGTGAGCGAGGGAGAGATAAGGGAGCGAGTGAGTGATAGAGTGTGAGAGAGTGAGAAAGTGAACTAGGGGGTAAAGCAGGGGTAACCTTTAACAGGGAATCAATAGCCATATCCCTCCCTACCTTCCTTCACTCACTCCATCCTTCACTCCTTCATTCCTTCACTCCATTTACTCCTTCATTCCTTCACGTCTTCATTTCTCCTTCATTCTTTCATTCCTTCATTTATTCCTTCATTTCTTCACTACATCCTTCACTCCTTCATTTACGCCTTCATTCCTTCACTCCTTCATGTGTTCCTTCATTCCTTCACTCCATCCTTCACTCCTTCATTTACTTCTTCATTCCTTCATTCCATCCTTCACTCCTTCATTTATTCTTTCACTCAATCCTTCACTCCTTCCCCTCCTCCTTCCTTCATTCAGAGAGTCATTCAGGCATTCATTCATTCATTCATTGTCAGTTCATTCTCCTTCTTTCATGCTACCTTTCATTTTTCACTTCTATCACTCCCTCCTTCCTTCCTCCCTCTCTTCCTTCCCTCTTTCCTTTTCTTCCGTCACTCATTCATTCTTTCATTTCTTTCTTCAACTGCTATCAATTCTTTCTTCCTTCCACAATCCTTTCTTCCCTCCTTCCTTCCTTCCTTCCTTCCTTCTCTCCCTCCTTCCTTCTGTCCTTCCTTCCCTCCTTCCTTCCTTCACGTTCCTGCATGTATTCTCCTCTCACTCATTCAATTATTCCCGTATCCTTCCCCCCTTCTCTCTCTCTCTCTCTCTCTCTCTCTCTCTCTCTCTCTCTCTCTCTCTCTCTCCCTCTCTCTCTCTCTCTCCCTTGGCATTATATTGAGGTATAGAGACAGATGGATAAGTAGATAGATTGGTAGATAGATAGGTAGATGGATGACGGGAGAGAGAGAGAGAGAGAGAGAGAGAGAGAGAGAGAGAGAGAGACCCACTAAACCACAATGAAGGGACTGCTGACTCATCCTCCCTCCCTCCCTCCCTCTCTTCCCTCCTTCTTTCTCTTCTCTCCTTCTCTTCCTTCTCTTCTCCCCTTCCCTCCTTCCTTCTTTTCTCTCCTCTCCTCCCTCCTTCCCTCCCACTTCCCTTCTTACTCTTCCTTCTTTCTCTTCTTCCCTCCCTCCCTTCGTTGGCTCTTTCTCATTCCTTCTACCTTTCCTCCTTCCCTCCATTCGTTCCTCCACTGCTTCCCTCTCTCTCCCTTTCCTCCTTCCCTCCATTCGTTCCTCCACTGCTTCCCTCCCTCTCCCTTTCCCTCCATTCCTCCTCCTCCCCTCTTCACTTTCTATGTATTCCTTCCTTCCATCCTTCCCTTTATTTCCTCTTCTTTCCTTCTTTCCTCACCTCCTTCCTTCCTTTCTTCCTTCTTTCGTTCATTCGTTTGTTCCTTCCTTCATTCCTCCCCTCCTTTTTTTCTTCCTTCCTTCCTTCCTTCTTTTCTTCCTTCCTTCCTTCTATTCTTCTTTCCTTCCTTTCTTTTTTCATTCTTTTTTTTCTCTTCCTTTCTTCCTACCGTCCTTCCCTCCTCCTGTGTTTCCTTCCTTCCTTCCTCCTCTCTCTCTTCTTTCACTCATTCCCCCTCCTCCTTCTCCTCCTCCTCCCCCTCCTCCTCCTCCTCCTCCTCCTCCTCCTCCTCCTCCTCCTCCTCCTCCTCTTTTTCTCCTTACTCTCTCTTTCTCTCCCTGCCTCATCAATGTTCCCAAGAGGTTTGTGTAGAGAGAGAGAGAGAGAGAGGGAGGGAGGGAGGGAGGGAGGGAGGGAGGGAGGGAGGGAGAGGGGAGGGAGGACAGATAGGTGAGGAAAAAATATGAAAAAGAAGAGAGAAAATATATGGCAGAGGCGCGAGAGAGAGAGAGAGAGAGAGAGAGAGAGAGAGTGAAGGCTGGGATGAAGAGGAGAGGAAAGAAGAGAAAGAGAAAGACAGGAAGGGAGAAAGAAAACAGACTGACAGAGAAAGGAGAGAAGAAAGTAGGAAGGAAGGAAATAAAGAAAGGAAGTATGCATGAGAGAGAGAGAGAGAGAGAGAGAGAGAGAGAGAGAGAGAGAGAGAGAGAGACAGGGAGGTGATTATAAGTGTCTAAAGTGTTCTAAAGTGCAGATATGTGTACAGTAAGGCAGAGTAAGCACATTCCTTTATTTCTAAGTCATTCAGAGTACATTAACCCCTCTATTACACTGTGCTTTATTCCTAGTGTACTTTATTACTCTCACCAGACGATTTTATTCAGCCCCACTAAACCCCTTGAGGTGGGATTTATTGATTATGGTTATCGTATAGGCGATTTTTACACCTTGAGCAGCTGGTGTCGTACTGATGGGGTTTTGTGCATACCGTTCAAGTTTCCTGGTGTTCGTGATAATAATAATAATAGTAATAATCATCATCATCATCATAACGATACTACTACTACTATACATGTATACTACTACTACTACTACTACTACTAATAATAATAATAATAATAATAATTCATCTGTTTATAAATCCAGACGCCTTAAATCTGTAAGGGGTGGCCAAAAATAAACCGCCTCCATGTCGCCCTGTCCTCCTCCATGTAGCTGCCTTTCCTCCAACCCACACCCGCGTCTCTCATTTATCTCTCCATTCCTCCATCTCTAATAATAATAATAATAATAATGATAATAATAATAATAATAATAATAATAGTATTATTATTAGTAGTAGTAATAGTAGTAGTAGTAATAATAATAATAATGTTAATAATAATAATAATCTCTACCAAATATTCTCCCGTCATATATTTGCTTATAATATTAGCCACCGCCCCCTCCCAAAAAAAAATATCCCCCCCCCTCCCGACTAACTCTCTCTCACTAACTCCAAACTTCATGCCTCAGTTTTCCCTAAGAATTTCCTGCATCTTGTCACCTGTCTGCCCGGAGATGCTTCACGGAAATAGTGGGAAATTGCGGGAAATGGTGGGAAATTGCGGGAAATAGTGGGTAATTGCGGGAAATTGTGGGAAATTGAGGGAAATAGTGGGAAAATGCGGGAAATAGTGGGAAATTGCGGGAAATGGTGGGAAATTGAGGGAAATAGTGGGAGATTGTGGGAAATAGTTGGAAATTGCGGGAAATAGTGGGTAATTGCGGGAAATAGTGGGAAATTGAGGGAAATGGTGGGAAATTGAGAGAAATAGTGGGAAATTGTGGAAAGTAGTGGGAAATTGTGGGAAATAATGGGTAATTGCGGGAAATAGTGGGTAATTGCGGGAAATTGTGGGAAATTGCGGGAAATAGTGGGTAATTGCGCGAAATAGTGGGAAATTGCGGGAAATAGTTGGAGATTGAGGGAAATAATTGAGTTCGTCGAAATAATTGAGGTATTTGATGGAAATTGTGTTCAGAGAGCTATAGAAAAGGTATTGGAAATTGAAGGATATAGATTTGATGGGAGCTCTCTCTCTCTCTCTCTCTCTCTCTCTCTCTAAGCAGTCTGTTCCCCGAGGGCAAGCGGTCTTTACACACAAACCTGTAACAGACAGTGCAAATAAGAGAGAGAGAAAGAGAGAGAGAAAGAATGAGAGGTGGAGAGAGAGAGAGAGAAAGAGAGAGAGAGAGAGAGAGAGAGTTGGAGAGAGGGTTAGGGAAGACAAACAAGTAGAGAAATTATGTAGAAAGAGGATAGATAGGTCAATAGATAGATAGATTGACTGATAGATTGAAAAATAGATAGATAGACTGATTGGTAGATAGAAACAGATATCCGTAAGTAGAAGACACAGACAGATAGATAAAAAGAATAAATAGGGTTCATATACTCTCTCTCTCTCTCTCTCTCTCTCTCTCTCTCTCTCTCTCTCTCTCAATTCTTTCACTATTTACAAAGATTAAAATGCTAATACTTCCAGCTGCCAGAGAGA
>NC_137018.1:47948184-47953184 GCF_032717465.1 Coenobita brevimanus
GAGAATGAGCGAAATAGAGAAACAGGAATGGAGAAAGGAAGGGAGGAAAAAAAGGAGAGAGAGAGAGAGAGAGGAAGTAAGGAGTAATCGAGGGAGGGAGGGAAGTGAGAAAGGAAAGGAAGAAAATTAAAGAGAGACTGAAAGAAGGTGAAAAGGAGAGGAGGAAGGGAAAAAAGAAGGGAAGGAGGAAGGGAAGAGGAGGGGAAGGAGGAAGGGAAAAAAGAAGGGAAGGAGGAAGGGAAGAGGAGGGGAAGGAGGAAGGGAAGAGGAAGGGAAGAGGAGGGGAAGGAGGAAGGGAAGAGGAAGGGAAGGAGGAAGGGAAGAGGAAGGGAAGGAGGAAGGGAAGAGGAGGGGAAGGAGGAAGGGAAGAGGAGGGGAAGGAGGAAGGGAAGAGGAGGGGAAGGAGGAAGGGAAGAGGAGGGGAAGAGGAGGGGAAGGAGGAAGGGAAGAGGAAGGGAAGGAGGAAGGAAAGAGGAAGGGAAGAGGAGGGGAAGGAGGAAGGGAAGAGGAGGGGAAGGAGGAAGGGAAGAGGAGGGGAAGGAGGAAGGGAAGAGGAAGGGAAGGAGGAAGGGAAGGAGGAAGGAAAGAAAGAAGGGAAGGAGGAAGGAAAGAAAGAAGGGAAGGAGGAAGGGAAGGAGAGAATTAACACAAGATAGAGCAGTTAGAAATATTTTACTTTATCTATCTATCTATCTATCTATCGTGTTGTCTGTCTATCTGCCTGTCTGTTTATCTATGCGTCTGTCTATATCTACTAACCTATCTATCCATCCATCCATCCCGTGAGGATTGTCGAAAGCAAATTCTCTCTCTCTCTCTCTCTCTCTCTCTCTCTCTCTCTCTCTCTCTCTCTCTCTCTCTCTACCTACCTACCTACCTACCTACTTGTGTCCCTATTCAGTAACGACCCCCACACAGCTTGCCTCACCCCCCCCCCCCGTGTTTTAATCAATACTTCTTTGTGTGTGGGAAACCTTAATGTTTGTTTACCCTGCACGTCACAAAGAAAGCAACAACAACAATAATGACTGGTGATAATGATAATAGTAATAACAGTAATAATAATAATAATAATAATAATTGTAGCGTTAATAATACTGCTGTTAATTCTACTACTAACACTACTACTACTACTACTACTGCTGCCACTACTACTACAACTACTACTACTACTACTACTACTAATAATAATAATAATAATTGTAGCGTTAATAATAATAATAATAATAATAATAATAATAATAATTGTAGCGTTAATAATAATAATAATAATAATAATAATAATAATAATAACAGTAAGAATAGTGTAAATAATAAAATAGTAATAATAATAAGTCAAAACAACTAAATCTACGTGAAACAGTAAAGCGTTGAGAGAGAGAGAGAGAGAGAGAGAGAGAGAGAGAGAGAGAGAGAGATGAGTAAAAAAGGGAGAGAGGGGATGAAGGATTTGGGAGGGGGAGGGAGGGAGGGAGGAAGGAGGAGGTTTGAAAGCTGGGATTAAGGATCACATATGACGAAGGGAGGGAGAGAGGGAGGAAGGAAGGAAGGAGGGAAGGAGGAAGGGAGAGGAAGGGGAGAAAGGAGTAAAGAAGAGGGGAAAGGAGGAGGGGAGGTTATAGAAAGGAAGGAAGGAGGAAAGAAGGGATGAAGGGAAGGAAGGAAGGAAAAAAGGAGGGAGAGAAGGAAGGAAAGAGAAAAGAATGAGAGGGGGAGGGAAGGGAGTGAGATAGAGAGAGAGAAAGGAAGAAATGAAGTCGAGAGGGAGATAAAGGAGGAAAGGAGAAAAGGAGAGAGAGTGGGGGGTGGGAGATGCTTGGGGAGGAGGATGGAAGGAGAGAGAGAGAGAGAGAGAGAGAGAGAGAGAGAGAGAGAGAGAGAGGGAGGGAAAGAGGGAGGGAAAGGGAGGAGGGAGGGAGCAATTTAATTACTTAGTACGGAGGGGAGGAGATTGCTCCCCTCCTCCTCCTCCTCCTCCTCCTCCACACCTTCTACTGACAAGGTAAGGTGTGGGTGTGGGTAGGGGGTACTGAGGTAATATACTTAACGTCCTATTTACAACAACAACAACACTAATAGCATCAACAAGGACAGTGACAGGAACATCAAGAATAACAACAACAACAAGAAGATCAATAACAATAACAACAATAACAGTAAGGCCAACAGTACCACCGTCAAAATGTTCAACAATAACAAAGTAACGGCATCATCATCATCATCATCATCATCATCATCATCATCATCATCATAATAGTCTGTCTTCTGTATTTCTCTCATCTGAATAAAATCGTCTGGTTTTAGCCCCTCCTGAGATTCTCCTCCTCCACCTCTTCTTTCTCTCCTCCTCCTCCTCCTCCCCTCACTCTTTTCACCTATTCTTTCCAATTCTCCCTCTCTTCCTCCTCCTCTCGTTCCTTCCCTTCTTTTCATTCACTCACTTTTTTTTTCTCCTTACTCTCAATCTCTTGTCTCTTCTCCTCCTCCTCCTCCTCCTCCTCCTCCTCCTCCTCCTCCTCAGACGAGATGCTTCTAATTAAATTGTTTCCTTTTTTCTTCCTTCTCATCTCCCTCTTCCGCTCTCCTTCCTTCCTTCATTCCTTCCTTCATTCCTACTAATCTCCTTCCTCTCAGCTCTTCTTTCTCTCTTTCCTTCCTTCATTTGTTCCCTCCCACATTCATTCATTCTTTTTTTCTTTCTTTCTGCTCATCTACCTCATGTATTGCCGTCTTCTCTCTCTTTCTTCCCTTCCTTCCTTCCTTCCTTCCTTCCTTCTTTCTTTCCTTCCATCATCCTTCCCTCTTTCCTTCCTTCCTTCTTTCTTTCTTTCCTTCCATCATCCTTTCCTCTTTCCTTCCTTCCTTCTTTCTTTCTGTTCTTCCTCCTTCCCTCTTTCCTCCCTTCCTTCTTTCTTTCCGACCTTCCTCCTTCCCTTTTTCCTTCCTTCGTAACTTCATTCATTCATTCATTCATGCATTCATTCATACTCAACTCCCTACTTTATTTCGTCCCTTCCTTCCTTCATTCATTCATTTCTTCCTTCTTCTTTCACTCCCTGGAACCTCTTCTTCCCCTCCTTCCCTCCATCTTCCTTCATTCCTTAATTTTTCCCTCCTTCATTCATGCCTTCTGCTATTCCTTCTTGAGTAGCCTGAAGGATAATGCATCTGGAGAGAGAGAGAGAGAGAGAGAGAGAGAGTGAATCCATAACCTCTTCTCAGGCACCTATGACTCACTCCCTGCTGAAGGAAATCGAATGAAAATAAATGAATAAACACAACGCCATGTACTTCAAGGGGTTAAGTTTTGTCTGATTCTGTCCATTAATTCTCTCTCTCTCTCTCTCTCTCTCTCTCTCTTTCTCTCTCTCACCTTTTTTCGCTTGGTTCCTTTCCTCCTGACATACTCCGCCTTTCTCCCTCCCTCCTTTTCTCTCCCCCCTCCTACCATCCATCTCCTTCCCTCCTTCCCTTTTTCTTCCCTCCCTACTCTCCATGTCCTTTCCTTCCCCTCTCGCTTTCTCTTTCCCTCCCTCCCTCCCTCTCTCTCCTTTTCTCCCGCCCTGTCCCTCCTCCTCTCCTTCCACCCCTCCCCCGCTCTCCCCCCCTTCTCTCCTTCCTCTCCTCCCCCTCCCTGCCTCCTTTCTTTCCCCCCCCCCTCAGTCCCCCCTCCAAGTTAGCAGAGAAACAACAGAAAATGGAATCGTGATAAAAAAAAAACGGAGCTCCTTTATTTCCTACTTCATTTTTTCCTTCGGCCGTGCATTCCTTCACTTATTTTCCTTCCGTCTTTTCCTTCACTTCTTTTCCTTCCTTCTTTTCCTTCCTTCCTTCTTTCATGTTCTCTCCCCTTGCTTCTGTCTTTCTCTATGCATTCATTCACTTCCTCTTGTTTTTTTCCTGGCTCTATTTCCCTTCCTTCCTTCCTTCTTCCCTCTTTCCTTCCTTCCTTCCTTCTTTCCTCCCTCCCTCTTTCCTTCCTTCCTTCCTTCCTCTCCTTCCTGGCTTCTTTCATTCATGCTTTCTTTTCTTCCCTCACTTCCTTTCTTCCTTCCTTCATTCATTCACTCCTTCCTCATGCATTCTTCTTTCTTTCCTTTTTTCTTTCCTACCATTCTTCCTTCGTGTCCCCTTGCCTTCCTTCCTTCACTCATTCATTCATTCGTTTGTGAATATTAGAGTGAATATTACAATTATAACTATCCATAATTATTACTGTCATCATCATCATCATCATCATCATCATCATCATCATCATCATCATCATCATCATCATCATCATCATCACCACCACCACCACCACCACCACCACCACCATCACCACCACCACCATCACCACCACCATCATCTTTTTTTTTTACTCATTACTGTTGATGGGGAAATATGTGTATGTGTGTGTGTGTGTGTGTGTGTGTGTGTGTGTGTGTGTGTGTGTGTGTGTTATTTGCACTCGTATTGCTTTCATTTTATTTGTTTATATTGTTCCTGTTGTTATCTTTGTTATTGTTGTTATTGTTCTTGCTCTTGTTCATTCTAGTCACGCTCCACGCCTCTGTAGTAGATCAACAAGCCTCTCTCTCTCTCTCTCTCTCTCTCTCTCTCTCTCTCTCTCTCTCTCTCTCTCTCTCTCTCTCCCATTACGCCTAAGTTATGTGAGAGGGACCGTGTGTGTGTGAGAGTGAGCGAGAGTAAGTGCATGTAAAAGAGAGAGAGAGAGAGAGAGAGACGGGGGGAGACAGACAGACAGACAGATAGATAGATAGATAGATAGATGGATGGATGAATAATAAACCAATGGATGGATGGGTAGATAGATAGTTATATACCCAAGATAGATAGATGGTTAGATAGATAGACAATGGTATACATAAATAGATAAATATAGCCATAAAAGTAGATAGACAGAGATAGATAACTGGATATGCTAGATAGATAGACAGATGGATTAATAGACGTATAAATAGATAAAGTTTTCTCTCCCATCTATTTCTCTCTCTCTC
>NC_137018.1:47958184-47988184 GCF_032717465.1 Coenobita brevimanus
TTCTTTCTTTTTCCTCTTCTCTCATTATCTCCCTCCCTCCCTTCCTTCATTTTCTCCATACCTCCTTCCTCATTTTCTCCTTTCCTTCTTTCTCATCATGTTCTCTCCCTCCTTCATTATCTGTCTCTCTTACCATCTTCTCTCCTTCCTTCCTTGTCGCCTTGTGTCCTCTTTCTTCCCCCTCCATCCTTCTTCCTTCACTTGTATCCTTCATTTCCTTGTATCCTTCCACCTTCCTTCCTTTCTTCTTTCCTTCCTGCTTGCCTGCCTGCCTCCCTTCTCTCTTCCCTTGCTTCGTTCCTTCCTCTCCCCCTCCATTCTTTCTCTTGTATCCTTTCCTTTCTTCCTCCCACCTTCCTTCTTGCCTACCTTTCTTCCTTCCTTCCCTTCTTCCTTCCTTCTTTTCCTCCCACCTTCCTTCCTTCCTTCCTTCCTTCCTTCCTTCCTCTCCGATGTCCCCTCGTCTCCGCTGTCTCCTTCCTTACACAAGACGCTAATGGAGGAGGATAAATGCAAGGGGGGGGGGGAGACAAGGAAAAAAGCAAGAAAAAACAGGTAAAAGACAATTCTAAGTAATGATATAAATGAAGTATCAGAGAAGCACAGATATATATAAAAAGTTAGGGCCCGTATTCTTGTCGGGTAAGGAAGCTCCCTAACACCTCTTCCTAAGCGATTTATTTTGCTTGCTACGTCTTACTGTCCTCTTCTGTGTTACATAATTCCTTCCATTATCGCCTTACTCTGCATAAATAACGTACAAAGAGATATTACCCAGCTATGATAAAAAAATAAATAAATCACTAAATGAGAGGTGTTAGGGAGCTTCCATACCGTAAGAGAATATGAGCCAAGGAATGTGACAAGGATAGCAGAGAAGAAAACGCACAAATATAGCCAATACAACCGTTCCCTTGTCACATTCATCGCTCTTGATTCGTACATACCCAGCATGAAGGAAAGTTAATTCTGGCTGTCACTCTCCCTAAAGGGGGTGGGTTCGATCCTGCAGGAGTGATACAGAGACAGAGAAGATTAAGATAAAGCTCACATGAATCCCAAGGTCTGTTTGGCCTGTGTATCTATGTAGCTCAGTCTGCTGGTGTGGGCGTGGGTGTGACAATGGGAGGAGAAAGAGAGAAAGGGGGGGGGGAGAAAAGAGGATAGACAATAATAACGCATGTAATCTGGTGTATGAATGTTTATTGTTTATTTTTCCTTCTTCTGTGTATCTTCCGTAAACACACACACACACACACACACACACACACACACACACACACACACACACACACACACACACACCACCCTGTACCCACCTCTCCTACGTAACTCCTGACTGTATTGCGTGGACTTGTAACTTTCCAAAATGTCACTACTTCTCCCCTGTAACTCTTAGCGCCAGTCTAGTAACGGTGTGTAGGGAGCTAAGTACTGTAACCCACTGTAACAAGGGCACTGTAACCACCTGTCATTGTGTACTGCGCTCCCCTTCCCGTCTTTGTCCGGACCTGCTTTTCATTCGCCCCTCCAACTTCTCCTTCCTCTATTGTGAAAGTCGGTTCTCTCTCTCTCTCTCTCTCTCTCTCTCTCTCTCTCTCTCAAGTAATTTAACTATTCCTATCCTATTCAGTTTAAACAGTCCGCCTATCAGTCAGTCAATCAGTCAGTCTATCTGTGTCGACTGTCTCTATCTGTCTGTCTCCCTGTCTGTTTATCTGTTTGTCTATATCTCCCTCTGTCTGGCTGTCTGTTTGTCTTATCTGTCTCTCAACCTGTCTGTCTGTCTATGCCCGTCTGTTACTACTTTCCTAATCCCAGAGTTCATTCCGCTTCCCGCCACTACAAGCCGCCCTCCCTCATATCCTGTTCACCTTTCCTCCGCATCGTTCTTAAGGTATTATTTTAAGTGACAGGAGATGCCACAACGCCTATTCCTTAGCGATTAATTCTGCGCATCATACCTCAACACTCTCCTTTGCAAGAGAACGGTAAAAAATGTAATAAGCAAAATAAATCGCAGCGGAAAAGGGGCTAAGGTGTTTTCTGTACCACCTGTATTTCGGTTCTCGGTCTCCCCCTCCTCCCCTTCCTCACGCTAGCCCTTTCAGCACGAGGGAGCACTTTTCCATTCTCGTTACCCCACGGCAAATTGACTCGGCATAATATTTTTCGAACTGAAGGGGTTAAATACGGCCTTCATTAACCCGCTATGTTTGAATACCTAGGTTGAATGAAATTGTCTGGAGATATCGAGAGTAAAATACAAATACTACGTCATCGTAAGGAAGTAGCTGAGTGATTTTTCGAACTGAAGGGGTTAGATTTTGTCGTCATTAACCCTTTCGCTACAGGTCAGCCCTAAGGAGAAGTCTATAGGAAGAAGGAATAAACCAAAATAATACATCCTCTGTCTAAAGGGGATTAATTCGCTCTCTCCCTACATATATATACACTTATCTGTTTAGTAATTTGTTTATTTAGTTATTTATTTTTCCTTGAATTCATATAATCTAAAGTTATCCATAGAAATTATGGTTTTCTTTGAATGTCGGTCTTTAAAGAAAACGTAACTCAAATCTCTTCCTAAACCTCCTACCACAAACACATTGCACTGACATCCGCTTGTTCGTCAATCTGTCTATCTATCTATTGCCAGACGCCTCAATCCCGTACAGGGTGGCCACAGACAAATCGCCTCCACGTCGCCCTGTCCCCCGCCATTTCACTGCCCTGCTCCCAACTCACATCCCCCTCTCTCATATACCTCTCCACTCCATCCCTCCATCTCATCCTCAGCCTCCTTATCCCTCTCCCCCCCCTCCACCTCACTCACATACACTCTCCTCGTCAGTCTCTCACCCTTCATCCTCTCCACATGGCACGCTTGTTCATAATATATAATAATTACCCTATTATGTTCAGAATCTATCAGTACTATTATTCCAGTCTTATCAACCACTGTCGGTGAACTGAAATAACGATATACGTTTATAGCAGCAAGGTAATTTTCACTCCTTTGTTATTTTTTTATTTTATTTTTTTTACAGTATCATCAGATATATTAGCCTGACTTTAATGCTCAAGTGATTCCAAAGTAAGAAATAGGTTAATAGAAGTGTGAATCCTTTGAATGCTAAGTTCAAATTTCTCGACTAAACAAAATAGTCTGATGTTGGCTAGAATATAATAACTTAGGAGCTCTAGGTTTAATTACGTTGCGTTAGAATGTCTGTGTAATTGTTAATATTCACTGTTCATTGATTGCTTTACTGTTGTCTAGTATTTCGGACTCGGTTAAGCAGTGTATCACGTTTTGCATTTTCCTTGCTGAAATAGTTATGATATTTTCTTAAAGATAATTTTATATATAATTTGTTTTGCATTAGATGAACATACTTATTGCCGGAGCAGTTTAGATATTTTGAAAAAGTCGTGTCCGAAGAAACATAGATTCTTTAGCTACGTATCCCAATGTTTACAGTGACGAGTGGAGTGGAGTGGAAGTGTGGGAGATGAGAGGCATTTCAACTACCCATCCTCGTCCCTTCCTCGTCGATGGCTTGTAAGTGTTTAGACCTGTTGTTTTGTTAGCTTGTGATTATATTCGTGTGTTGTATGCTGAAACTGTGGACGGCTGGTTTAAGTTTTAGAAGGAAAATGGTATTTGAATGTGATATTTCAGAAGTTTGAGCCCAAAGTCATGAAAGTTACGATATTTTAAACGTTTTTACTCTTTTTTTTTACATTGTCTGATCGAATGGGTGGAGAGGGGGAGGGGTCCTCTTACCTTTCTGTCGTAATTGATTCATTACACTATTAGTTACTGGTAGTAGTGACAAGGTGGAGGGATTTAATGAGAAAACCATGGAAAAGACCCCCACCCCAACAATTCCAACAGTGTAAAAAAACCTAGCCTGCCTTAATACCAACAGAAACTCAATATTTAGCCAACATTACCTGTGCAGTGTCGAAAGTAATATGTTTTCCACAGCTAAAACAATGGTTCCTCTGTTTGGTAGTTCAAATCTCGTGATTGCTGTGAGATGACTTTTCCTTGCTGCCTGCGGAGGAATTTATATGGTGTAGGAAAGGCCTATCTTGGCAAAATGAAGACAACCGTATCCTGTATCTAACCCCGAAGTTTGAGAATTCTCCTTTTCACTAATTTAATAATTGGAAAACAACTAGAAGTGAATGTAAAATAAGCCATCGGGTTTAAGGAGTTAACAATAATGTAAGAGTCATAATATAGGCTTGGCAGATTTTTTTACCTCATCACTACGAGAGGTCCTTACTGTCCTACACCACCTTATCCACTAAATCACCCGTTGTCTGTCTGTTTGTCTGTCAACAACTTTACGCGAAAACTACTGGTGCGATTTTGACTAAAATTGCAGGGATGATGGACAATGACTTTCTGATCACCTGATTAAATTTTGGCCCAAGTTGGGCCAAGGCACAGGCTGTAGCCCCCCCCCCCAGAAAAAAAAAATCGTTTTTCCGCCATAACTCCT
The DNA here is from genome assembly GCF_032717465.1 of Coenobita brevimanus. Lineage (NCBI taxonomy): Eukaryota > Metazoa > Arthropoda > Malacostraca > Decapoda > Coenobitidae > Coenobita > Coenobita brevimanus. Next base: position 47,962,702 of record NC_137018.1, read on the forward strand.
TTCAAATTCGTCATATCAACATGAAACCAAAACCTAAAGGTGCATCCTTGAAATCTGCATCCTGTAATATGCCTCATTCCATGAAGGGGGTCACCCCCCAGTTAGCAGTAGGGGGGTCAGTGTCAGGTGGGTCGGGCCTAAGATTTCATGTAGACATAAAATCGTCAATTTTCACCCGATTTACTCCCGATTGATATGTGACATCTTTGACTAGATATCCTGTTGTGTTTATACATCAGCACTAAAATGACTGCCCGGGACGGGGTTGCTGTACCTTGGCACCGCTTCTTGTTGTGTATACTCTTACCTTATACACCAGGGGTAACGCCAGACAATGCCAAAATACCAGACTTGATGCCCTACACCACCTGCACGATTTAGTCAGTTGTGCTGGTTATGTAGCCCAGTGTGTGTGTGTGTGTGTGTGTGTGTGTGTGTAGTTGATTCGTTTGTGTTATATTTTCCTACATATCGGATGAGTCTGTTTTGTGGCATAGGATACGTTTGAGTGTCTTTTAATGTTATACCTTTACTCATAAACTTCTAATTTGCCATGAGTCAGAGTTGTCATGATTACCTTTTGTTTTAGTTCATGTGTTTACAAATTTAGATACACTGTTCCTTATATCCCCCTAACCACGTAAAATATCTTGTAGGAATGTTACTCGTGATGCCATGAAGAAACTGTACTACCTTTTATGTGCCTGACTTCATTTCCATTCGTCATCATGGACTTCGCCCACTCGTTGAAACAGGGAAAAAATAAGATCGTGGTGATGACTGGGTGCATCTGTGAGGGTACAATTTTAACATATTATGCCCCACACTTGCCTCACGATGAGTTTACCCTTCCTCCTCCCCCCCCCTTCCCCATCTACCTCCACCCTTGCCTCCCTCACACTGCCTGTTTTTTCTTTAATGTGGCCCAGATTTTCGTCTTTCTTCGGGCCATTGCGCTTAGCTCTGTGGCACACGATGATACTACTGCTCTACATCCTTTCCACAGCACCTCTTAATGACAAGGAGGATAATATTCTAGTGTTCATGTACTGTTACAGCTCAGCATTCAACATAAAGAGATGACAATTTGAGGCCAGGTTTTATTAAAAGTGGTGCAGTCTGTATGCCGAGGTTGACCAGTAATCTCTTATCACCGATAGCGCTTAAAATGTCACAAACCAGCACGTTTTAGTTACCTTATCTTCAGACAGAATCATTCACAGTTACAGTGTCAGAAGTTGGTGGTCTTGAATAATCAGAGCGGTGTGAAGTTCAGTGACTGTAAATTCCGTAAACAGTGCTGGTGAAAAAATGATTATGTAAACGTTATGACTCTGCCTGGTAGAGGGCATGCAGGCAGCCTGTGATGTTGCCTCTTATACAGTAAACTGAAGGTCACATGTTACTGTTGACCCAGCACTGGAACCATCTATTCACTCACGCTGTCGATTTCTCTCATATATATTCCGAATAACACTTAACATCTTGAGATGCCCCTCACACCCAGGTGGCGGGATATTGACGATAGCTTATGAAATGACAGGGACCCCATGAAAACTTTAGTCTCCTTCTTTCTAATTTTCTTCTCCCTTGTTATCTCTGAGCATGAACGTAGGCTTGAGGATGCATATGCCTTTCATTAAGGTGATCTCTGTGCTTGAGAGGAACGCCTTCATGTGGTGGCCCGGTAATGCTATTATATCCAAGGTCCCTGACACAGGAAAGGAGGATGGTGAACTGTAGGAGGAGGGAAACTTCAATCTGCAGTCTACTGGGTTCACGTTTCACTTGAACCTGCGGCGGCAACTACTACCACTGCTGCTGCTGCTGCTGCCATTGAAGCTGCCGCCGCCGCCGCTGCCTCCGGATGAATTTATTAAGCCTGTAACCATGGCAGTGAAGTGGTTAATGAAGGCTGTACCTAACCACTCCCGTTCGAGATGTCTGCCCTGAGGTGAAGAAAATCATCAGAACATAAGAATAGTGTGCAATAGAATGAGGTCCTCGGCCCGAAGGTGCTAGGAGAAAGATATTTTTTGAGACTTTTTTAACTCTCTCTCTCTCTCTCTCTCTCTCTCTCTCTCTCTCTCTCTCTCTCCCCAGCGTCCAGCACGGCATCATAAGGTCGCTCCTAGTAACGTTGAGCGAAAATACGGGAGACGCATGAAGCAATGACACACGGACGAAAGAAACTGAAACGTGGAAAGCATACCAGAAAGTTTCGCTCACACCAAGACAGGAGTACAGTAAGGGATTTTCATGGGGTTCGCGTTTGAGTCCTTTAAAATGAATGTTGTAGGTATTTTCCATTTTTACTTTAAATTTTTGTTTTCCCTTCGTCTAGAATTTTAGGTCTCGGTACGCAGGCTCCTCAGAGGAAAACGCAAAATTCTCGCCCAGCCCTTTCCCGCAGGATGAGCACTATAATCATTTTTCTCTGACTGGGCCTAAAATTGCCACCACTCCATCATGAATGCTGATCTGTAGCAATAGACTAGCGCTAGAATATGATGCTAGTCACAGGAAGTGCTATAGAAAGGAGGTAAAGCCGTAGCATTGTCTTTACCAGCTGCAGAGGGACAAAAATCTGAGCCAGGTTAAGCGAAAGAACTATAGAGAATTTTACAGATTTTGTCAATGAACCGCCTCCCTGGGATGCTTATGAACACAGTCTTTCAATTTTGGTCACGTATAAGCCAGTCATGTGTCTTAGTTGGAAATGTGGTATCTTAAACACTCAGGCTCCTGCGGCTCACTCAGGCCGGCGTAGTGTCATGTGGTACTGGAATAAAAAGTACCAAAGCGTTCCCCACCAGCATAGTAAAGGCCCGTGGACGGTACAGGGTTACATTTATCACTTTTGGTGGTGGATCGCGAGTTGGATCAGTGGCGAGGCATATAAGGACGGAGCACGGTACAGATTCCTTTCACTTATATGGGGACGGAGCACGGTACAGATCCCTTTCAGTTGTATGGGGACGGAGCACGGTACAGATCTACACTTCTTCTTTTTTTATTGCTCGGAAGAAAGAACCAAAGGCCACGGGCCCGCAAACTGTTCCTTCCAAGAGAAAAAATACAAGAGCGAGCCATTTTCAAGACCTGATCATTTCGAGATGCCTGGACACACTGCGTTTGAAAGACTGGAGATCATAGCTAGCAGGAAATACAGACAGAGGAAGACAGTCCCAGAGTTGACCTATTGCATGAACGAAGGACTGAGAGTAACGGTTAACTCTTGCATTAGAGAGTTGGACAGAAAAGGGATGAGAGTTTACTGCCAGACGGGTGCTACGCTCCCGTCGTAAAGATGGAGGAATGCAAGCAGACAGTACTTGCACGGATCTTCATTGCGACTGTCGGTTTCAGTTACATTGTGTTCCTGTTGCGTAATTTGTATATTTTCTTCATAACAATAGCAGGTGTGCACTTACGAATTACATTTTTTTCACACAGATGTACCGTTCCCTCAAGCTTGCGTTTCTTTTTCTGTATACATCTCCTGTGACCTGCCCTACATGAGTCCGGTGCCTAGACGGCTCATTATGTTGCAGGGTTGATGGGCAGTATTCTAGTACGTTAACACCTCTTCCTTACCGATTTATTTCTGATTCTGCTTCGTTACTATCTTGTTTTTGCTCATGCAGTCTATGTCGATAATGAAAAGCAAACCAGGGGATAGTAATGGGTAGTTTGGAAAATAAATCGTTAAGGAAGAGATGTTAGGGAGCTTCCTTATCCGACGAGAGTATTGGCCTGTGTTTCCGTCCACTCAGATAGTGACTTTATTGGGTGTGGGGAAGTAGGTGTGGGCATAACATCCATCATTGCTTTATTGGGTGTGGGGGTGTAGGTGTGGGCATAACATCCATCATTGCTTTATTGGGTGTGGGGGTGTAGGTGTGGGCATAACATCCATCATTGCTTTATTGGGTGTGGGGAAGTAGGTGTGGGCATAACATCCATCATTGCTTTATTGGGTGTGGGGGTGTAGGTGTGGGCATAACATCCATCATTGCTTTATTGGGTGTGGGGGTGTAGGTGTGGGCATAACATCCATCATTGCTTTATTGGGTGTGGGGAAGTAGGTGTGGGCATAAAATCCATCAATGCTTTGTATTGGGTGTGGGGGTGTAGGTGTGGGCATAACATCCATCATTGCTTTAGTTGGTGTGGGGGTGTAGGTGTGGGCATAACATCCATCATTGCTTTATTGGGTGTGGGGGTGTAGGTGTGGGCATAACATCCATCATTGCTTTATTGGGTGTGGGGGTGTAGGTGTGGGCATAACATCCATCATTGCTTTATTGGGTGTGGGGGTGTAGGTGTGGGCATAACATCCATCATTGCTTTATTGGGTGTGTCTCTCTGTGTTTCACTCCTTTTAACTAGGCGAAGATTTTCCTCCTTCTTCGGTTTATTTCACTTAGCTTAGTAGTTAACAAAGACATTATTGTGGCTCAACATCCTTTCCAAAGCACTTCCTCGTGTTAATATCTAGCCACGGATCAGCATTCAAGATGGAGGGATGGCAATTTTAGATCTAGTGAAAGTAAAGAGAGTATATTGTGGCAAGGACACTCGGCACGTGATCTCGCAGTTATTACCGTCCCCCCCCCAAGTGCCAGGTTCTAGGGTCACCTGGTTCACCGTTGCCTTCATCACCGTCGCCGTCTCCATACTTCGACAAGGTGCTGCCAGGATGATGGTGGAAGAGAGTCCAACCGGGTATCGCTGAGCTGCATTAATCGGTCTGACGTTAAGAGCAACAGAATGAAAATTAATGACGTCCGTCGGTTCAAGAAGTTGGGAAAGTATAACATCACCACCATGACAGCCATCATCATTACTGTTATTATAATCATTATTACCACCGCCACCACCAGAAGAATCATCATTACCACTAGCACCACCATCACCATCATCATTATTATTATTATTATTATTATTATTATTATTATTATTACCACCACCACCACAATCATCATCATCATCATCATCATTATTCTGCTCATTATATTCCCAGACCATAGAACATTATTTAGAAAAAAATCTCTCTCTCTCTCTCTCTCTCTCTCTCTCTCTCTCTCTCTCTCTCTCTCTCTCTCTCTCTCTCTCTCGTAACTAACTTTTCATCTCTTAAGGCGCATTTTTGTCGTCCAGATGGAATTAGGATTTGCTTGACACCCTTGGTTTCCATCCACAAAACATTCTGCCTTTGAAGAACCGAAGAAGTACTCCCACCGATCAGAACAACAGGCACAGGCGGCTCTACGTTTGACCTCGAACATGCGCAGACGACCTGGTAACAGCGCAGTAACGGAGAAGTGGCTAATCTGTGTACACCGCAAATTATCCCATCAATTGCAAAGGTGCGAGTGTTGTTGCATCCCCGTATCCAAGCGCACCCAGATGACGTCAAGCCCCAGAGGACTCGTGGAGACGCCCATTAACACACCTTGCTGTCCTTAATTACCTTATTACATGGCTTGGTCACCTTTGGCCCGGATCTTGGTAACCTACATTCAGGAAAGCCAGTTAGGTGAGGGAAGTTGAAGGACGGGGTGACGTGGAGATTGATTTGTAAACACTCCTTCCGGGATTGAGGTGCGTGGCTGTAGATAGATAGATAATAAGTAGAAGGTAAATGGACAGGTATAGACTGGAAGGTAGGAAGACTGATAGACAGATTGATAGGTAGGTTGGTAGACTAGATGATATGAATTAAACAGTGCGTGTTTGTCGGTTATAATTACAAACTGCATTACCACAGCCGTCTACATCTCGCCCTTCGGTCCCTGTAATAAACGCTCATAAATATTACAAAATAACCCACATTACGCGTCTGACAACTGTTTCATTACGACGCTACCGAGTATAGACAGACCGGTAGTTGAGAAAGCCCTAATTTGCTCTGACTTGGTAGGATTTTTAGTTAATTATATAGTTCTCTTCAGCGATGAATCTTTACGTGAACCGTGGAACTTGATGAGAGGATTGGTCGCTGATCCGTGCCACCGAATTCTAGTTTCTCGAAGCTTGTGTTCAGTGACTGGTTGGCTGATTCTAGTACAGTGTATAACAGGGCGGCATAGCACTTCTTCCTGCGATGTATCTGTGGTGTTTTTTTTCGCGAGATTTAGTGGCCTTTGACTCCTGGTGTTATTTATTTATTTATTTATTACTGTGTGGCAGGGAGCGTTGATTGATTGATGACAGGGTAGCACCGAAGATAACAGCCGCCCACTCCAAGCCAGTACAGTATATGCGGCACCTAAGGCAGTATTTTCGTTTCCGTGCCGCCTTTTCCTTAGCGATTTATTATGCCTGCTACACGACAAGCTTCCTACGTACGGTACTTACTTCCCTGTTGGTAGGTGGTGGCGACCATTATCCACCCACTTGATGAAGTGATATCAATTTCTTCTTATGTGACCCTAAATTGAGCGTAAGACAAATGGTTTCCTGTACTCCTCGAAATCAGTCACAGCGCTGGGTAGCTAACTCTTTCATTCCCCGAACTGCATCTATCTGGAACTCGCTTCCCCAGAGTTGTTTTCCTCCAAATTTCAACCTACAACTGTTCAAGTCTAACTGTTACAGATATTTTATGAACAGAGGACACCAGTAATCTGGTGTATGGATTATTTTTTTTTCCCCATTTGTTTTTCCTTCCTCCGTTCTGTTATTTAAAAAAAAAAAAAAAAGTTAGCTTGATGTGGAGCCTGCTTTAGTGCCGCTGCGAACTGAGTGGAGACACATGCAGCGTCCATCCAAGAGCCAAATCTCCACACTTTTCCCCACACCTCTCTGTGGCGAGGAGCTCTCTGCCGCAAGGAGAAATCGGTGGTTTGCTGTACGGGATGGTTCTGCAGGGGCGATTGTTTTCCTGCGGTTGGTGGGTGTGCTCGGCCAGACAGATCAGTTTACTCCACTATTATAGCAGTACATCCTTTCAATAAATAAGTGGTCTACTGAATGATAAGGTACGATGTCGAGAAATAAATGATTGAGGAGGCCGTGCTATGAAGCCTCCTATATTATAACCCCAGTAAAATAACTCATTTCCCCGGCACCTCTTACTTTCAGTTTTATTTCTGCATATAGAGCGTTACTACTCCATTGTGTTGTGTTATAGCAATCACTCTCGATATTAAAAAACGTAAATCTCATAGAATGGTAAGATGTAGTTCGCAAAATAAATCGCTGAGGAAGAGGTGATACGGAGCCCTCAAAACTGACTGCAATAAGACCTCAAGACCCCTTTCGAAATTGCGTCAGACCTACGAAGGCGATTTTGCTGCCACTTCTCGGACGGATTCGCGTAACTTTGGCTGAGAACAAGAAATACACTGGCTGTACTGGAGGCCTGGGAGATTCAGGTGAGTTAATTGGAAGGAGAGACAGGTGAGGTTAGGGCTGGGGAAGGATTGAAGGGGCAGTGTGAGGAGTTGGGTTGGGATCTCTCTCTCTCTCTCTCTCTCTCTCACCCACTCACCCACACACACACACACACACACACACACACACACACACACACACACACACACACACACACCACGCCGGGCAGTGTCAGTGGAATCATTAAATTGGCATCTTCCGGCTAACTCTTATGCGGGGAGGAGAGCACGTGTGTGTGTGTGTGTGTGTGTGTGTGTGTGTGTGTGTAGATGTCGCCACCCCAACCACCACCATCATCATCATCATGACCATGATCATTATCGCCATCATCATTATCATCCTTATTAATATTATTATTTCTGTTATTATTATTGTTATTATTATTATTTTTATTATTATATTATTATTATTATTATTATTATTATTATATTATTATTATTATTATTATTATTATTATTATTATTTTACTGTTATTGTTAGTAGTAGTAGTAGTAGCAGTAGTAGTAGTAATAGTAGTAGTAGTAGTATCATCCTAATACAGTTCATTGAAGGGTACAGAACCCTCACCCATTACCAGCAGATTTCCAAATATCATTTCCCTCTCTTGTTCTCAGTCTGCCTCTTCCCCTCACTTCACACCTGAGTCGCCACGGTGTTACCTTGACCCTCCATCTCTTAGCCCCTCTACGAATGATGTCACTTACACCCATATAGGATTTTTAGCCTCTGTGTGTTTACTGTTTCACGATTCTTTCTTTTGTGTTCTTCCATGTTGATAGTGTTACTGTCAGGCTCATGTGATTTACTCTCTGCTGTGGAAAAGTATCTGACGTTATGTGGAATTGAATACTAGAGTTGCCCCGATTGTTAGAGGTTAATGGAGAATGAAAGTAAGGTAGTAGTATTTATGTGTTCTTACCTGAGAGATGTTCTTGCCACCGTCTAGCTCAGTATCGATGCCGTTCAGAAAGGACACATGAGCTTAAAGTTACTATGGTCGTACCATTCTAGAGTGGCGGTTTGGGTGGGGCACGAACCTCTGTACAGTGTTGCCACGTTTTCCATACTCGCGATGCCTCTCTCTCTCTCTCTCTCTCTCTCTCTCTCTCTCTCTCTCTCTCTCTCTCTCTCTCTCTCTCTCTCCTGGGGGGATGTGCATCACCCTAGGGAATTTTGTTTCTTTTATGTCTTATAAACTTGTGCTTTCATTTCTTTATTTTGTTTTTTATTATATTATTGTTTTACATATGGCGCCAGATGACCTCGGTGTTACAGCAGCTTTTCATTCAATCATTCTCGCCCTCCTTCCTTCCCTCCCTGCATCTTTCCCTCAGCTTGACAATGCACTCAACACTGCCCCTTGCCTGCCTTCTCTCTCTCTCTCTCTCTCTCTCTCTTTCTCTCTCTCCTTGGGGAGATGTGCTTCACCCTTGGGAATTTTGTTTCTTTTATGAGTGACTTATAAACTTGTGCTTTCATTTCTTTATTTTGTTTTTATTATATCTAATTATGTTTTAAAATATTATTGTTTTACATATGGCGCCAGATGACCTCGTTGTTGTGGCGCCATGATATGTTTTCATTCAATCACTCTCTCCCTTCTTCCTTCCCTCCCTTCCTTCATCTCACAACTGCACTCAACACTGCCCCTGGTCTGCCTCCCCCCCCCTCTCTCTCTCTCTCTCTCTCTCTCTCTCTCTCGTCTGTGGTATTTTAGGATACATTTTGGTTATTTTTTTTTACGTTATAATGTACATATTGTAAATTTGACTTTATTTCCACACCACCCAGGAGGTTAAAGTCTTGGCGCGTTTTTTTTAAGAGGTGTCCCCAAACAGGCCTATTCCTCTATCCCTCACAGATGACCAGGTCGGACTGGGTGTGTGAGAGTGTTGCCGCTCACGAGGGTTTAATGTATATATTTTTTTTAACTAAGAAACTGGCATATTTTTGCTTATATTCCTGCACATTATCTTATAATTATAATTGTGACATTATTATTAACCCCAGAAATACGGTAACAGCCAATAAAAGTGACTACTTTTTTTTAACAATGTAAAATATTTATGCCACGTTTCTGTATTGCCGTATAAATATTTTACGCATAATCAGTTTACTGTTCTTTCATATATTATAATACACACGTTACCTTTATATTCTTATGTGTTTATCTTATTGTGATGCCTATTACATATATCAGAGCCGTTCACATAGCGGGTATGGAGCACGTGGCAACACTGTACAGAGGTTCGTGCCCCGCCTAAACCGCCACTTAAGATTGGTACCACCATAGATTTCGCAGTCCTGGCGCTGATACGGAGAGTCTTGTGTTTTTTCTCCTTATTTGTGCCTATATGTGTGTGTGTGTGTGTGTGTGTGTGTTTCCTCCAGTTCTGCTTTGTGTTCTTTTTTCCGTCAGTTCTTCAGCTTCCCCGATGATTTTTGTTATTCCTCTTCTTCCGTTTACACACTGCTGTTTATCTCTGTATTTCAGTTTTTCTCTGAGGTCCTGTTCTTAAGCGAAACACCGAGAACTTCAGTACTTTTAGAGATAGGAATATTGGCTGCATTGAAGGTAATACAAGAATCAGGCAATATCTGTCCATTAGTAAACTGGATATATTGGTCTGCCCGGCATTAAATGAGACAGTGTTATTTTGTCCCCATTCTGAGATCTTAGTTAAATCTTGATGTATGGGTATAGCTGTGCTGAGATGCGAGTTAGAGTTTTTGCGAATGAGTGTTTAAAATTTGAGGGAACTGTGAAGCTTTGAATTAATCTGCATATGAGTGAATGAGATTATGGGTGACACACAAGAGGTCAGTAATAGGAATAAGGGATAGGGTTGGATCCAAGACTGATCCTTGTAGCCCGTCGGCATTAACTGAGTGGAATTCGGAATATACATTAACTACCTTTACTCTTATCTTTCTGTTGCCGCGATATGAGGAAATCATTTGGACTAAGATGGCAACAATGATCTTTCGTGGCGAAAACCATACTGTCTGTCACTAGTTAAGTTGTGGCAGTCAAGAATGTTAACTGCGTGTTTATTAATGTCAGTCTCAGATACTTTACCAAGATAAGATGTGACAGTTGTTGGTCTGTAATCAGAGGGATCAGAGGGACTTCCTTTTTTTTTGGAACTGGGTGGATGTTGGCTTCCTTCCAAGAATTCGGGAATGAAAAAGTATTTATGCATAGGCCTAGTCTGCATAATTTAGATGGAACAGAAGCAAGTTCTGGGAACGAGAACTGTTTTGGTTAAATAGTTTTGTTGACACACACACGAGTCAAACATTGACTTTGCCCTGTGATGTTGACTTTGATCTGGTTGTTCTCAGAGTCAGTCCCCTTCGATCTTGCCTTACCTTCAACCTGTCCACCAAGTTTGGTCTAAATCGGATCACAGCTGTGTAAGTTCATCATGCCATGTGACTTTGACCTTTGACCTATTGATCTAAAAAATAGTAAGTCATCATCTTGGCTGACCTTCAGCTGTTTGACTAACTGAAGTTGAAATCGATTTTGAGCTCTCTGAGAATACTGGAACACCACAACTCAGTCCGTTAATCACTTACATATTAACAAATAATCAGTCGGTAACAAAGTATCAGGAGACCCTTGTCAGCATCTAACAAACGTGTGCAGCAGTGCATTGTAAGACTTGGGTCTATTTTAAGTAACTGTCGCTGATCCAATAACACGTCTTTCTAGACGATTTATTTTGTACATGCACCCCAATATCTTATGTCATGGTTGTTAGCCGGAGGTACACGTGCCCTACCCCTTGCGGGTACGAAACACCAGCTTTTTCACTTGCTACACATCTATTGTAAATAATATTTGTTTATTGATAATGTGTCATTTTCTTGCTTTCATCCTCGTGCATAAACGTCACATTCTTGTCGTCTTAAGCATAGAGAATGTGTGCTTCACAAAGCGACTGTTGATATTGACGAAATACTCTGAGAAAGAGACAGCAAAACATTGACTGCTGAAACTGATGAGGTGAAGGGAGAAGGGATGTCCAATGATACTGAAATTAAAGAACATAAGCAGGAGTAACCTGTTTCTGCCAAGACTTTTTTTCTCGTGAAGATGTTGCTGGTGCACAATATAAACCGGATTTTATTGACAACAATGACATTATGAAAGAAGATATAGCAAAGCTGCATCCTAAACACTTATGCTATACTCGGCTGAAACCGTTGCCACCATGGCCAAGAAAAGCTCTCCAGATGTTCGTATGATTTGCAGCCACATACCTTCACGAATACTGTTTCACATCAAAGGAAAGACAGTAAACACCTTGATGCAGGTCATGTGTGGATACCTCAGAACAATTCCCGCTTTTACGAACACTGTCGAACAAACTCTTGAACTAACGAGCTGCCAGGTGATTTAAGTAACTCCACATTGACAGGCTGTGATAGTGCATGAGCTAAAGCAGATACTTGGCGTGTCATCGTGATATTTCAGCGGTATATGTGATGTGGCTGTGCACGTTACTGAGTTATTTTTTTCACTCTCCAGCCATCCTTATGTGCGAAGTAAATTGTGGATGATGATGATGATGATGGAGATACCTTATTACAAGTGAAACGGGGAGAACGCAAGGGGCATCGATAGAGCTGAGGAACCACTTTCGTGTTTTATTGATGCATACTGTGTCGAAATGAAATTGATATAAATACCATACAAGAACAATGTCAAGGTGTGTTATAAGCAAAAAAAAAAAAAAAAAAAATCGCTAATGAAGAGGTGTTACGAAATTTTCTATGCCACCCAAAATAAACCCTTACTAGACAAATAACTTTCCCACTGGTCAGAACGCCAGCCCGGTGACTATACTCCTTTCACCTTAACGTGGCTCGGATTTTTGTCCTTTTGCTGCTTGTTACATGTAGCTCATTGGCAAAAAAAAAAAAGTCCCGTCTCTCTGCATCTTTTCCATAGCACTTCTTCGTGACTAGCACCATATTGTAGTGTTGATTCTTTGTGACAGTGATCAAGACAGAGATGACAGTTTTAGGCCAAGTTAGAGTAAAAGGAGTATAGTATTAGAGAAAGTCGTCTTTGTTAAGCAGATATCTAACTGTTGGCTAGCATCTTTGTATAGTAGGTGACCTGTCCTCTGGTAAAAATTAGGCTACACTCTTTGCACTTTAACTTGGCCTAAAATTGCCATCTCCATCTTCACTGCTGACTTGTAACAATAGATTAATACTAGAACGTGATATTAGCCACGAAGAAGTGCTTTGAAAAATGATGTAGAGCCATAGTATTGTCTTTTTCTGCCACCGAGTTGCAAAATATGCCCCAGAATGACGACACTCTGGCTTAATGCCGCGTTTTCGTGAGACTTTTATACCGGTATCGACAGGTTTAGACCGGTCTTATTGCTGCTCTGGCGAGACAGACCGATACAGATGTCGAAAGCAGTCCTGCCCAAGAAGCTAGCCTAGGCCAGACCGGTCTGCGCACAAACGTATGCGTCAGCAACAGCCAAGAAGGAGGCATGGAGCGTCCGTACCAGAGTGTAAACATCGATGATCAACAGTGGCGGACTTGGGAATAAGGTTAGATTTAAATTAGATTTTTAACGCTAGTAGAAGCCCTTGATCATCCAAGAAGGCAACCAAATAAATCTCACCATGTAGTAGAGGCTTTGTATTACTTTAGATCGCACGATATAAGATTATTAAATCATTAATGATCGAAATAAAATTCGAGGGGAAGCAGAAGGATAGCTCAGATTTCGTTGAAAGAAAACAGACTCAGCCGTCTTCAACTTTAAATGTATTCTGTAAGGCAGGTTTCAGCCCAAATAGTTTGGGAATTCGGCAAGAATCTTTTAATTCTTACCCGTAGTGACATTCTTCTAGGCCACTCCCACTCACTCTGGCAACCAGTACGAGGCTCGGACAGGATCGCACCGACATTAGTCTGTTCTCGCGATCACGTATGAGTCCAGGCTGGTCTAAATCAGTCCAAAGTGGCCCGCGATAATGCAGCATAGGTGAAAGAGTATAGTCAAGGTTTACACACACACACACACACACACACACACACACACACACACACACACACACACACACACACACACACACACACACAGACAGACACACACACACACACACACACACACACACACACACACACACACACACACACACACACACACACACACACACACACACACACACACACACACACACACACACCTGCCGTCACCACCCGTACTGGCAACACTTAAATGAGGAAGCAGTGTTACCAACACAGGATGAAGTAATTGTGCTTTGAGTGGTAGTTTGACTCTCTCTCTCTCTCTCTCTCTCTCTCTCTCAGATGAAGAAGAGTATATTTTGAGCATTGTTACAGTTCTATCTGAAATCTAGGAGAGAGAAAGAGAGAGAGAGAGAGATTGAAAGAGAGAGAGAGAGAGAGAGAGAGAGAGAGAGAGAGATTGAAAGAGAGAGAGAGAGAGAGAGAGAGAGAGAGAGAGAGAGAGAGAGAGATTGAAAGAGAGAGAGAGAGAGAGAGAGAGAGATTGAAAGAGAGAGAGAGAGAGAGAGAGAGAGAGATTGAAAGAGAGAGAGAGAGAGAGAGAGAGAGAGAGAGAGAGAGAGATTGAAAGAGAGAGAGAGAGAGAGAGAGAGAGATTGAAAGAGAGAGAGAGAGAGAGAGAGAGACCCCTTTCCATCATAGGCTACTTTCCTGAGGGTGTAAGTTACGTCACTAGGGATGTGTGTATTAGTGGTGGAGGCTGGTGTTTCTCTCTCTCTCTCTCTCTCTCTCTCTCTCTCATTCTAACCAGCTTTTAGATATACAAGTCTCCATCATAATGGTAATAGTGGTAGTAGTATTAGAAGTAGTAGTAGTAGTAGTATCAGAAGTAGTAGTAGTAGTAAGACTCATCTAAATGTGGTGGGCCCTTCTTCCTCAGTCCATCCTGTTTCTTTGGGGGAGGGGAAGGGGAATGCTAGTACAACGGGCCGCCCCCCCCTCCCTATATCATACCTTTGCCATCGTGTGAAGGCGCCCCTCCTCTGCACCTCTTCTTAACAGGTAAATATTGCAACTCGTTATTATTTGCTCTGGTTGTGGTGTGTTTGGTGGGTGTTAGGGTAGAGATCAAATAGTAGCTAACAAACGAATTTATACGTACGTAAGGACAAGAACGTTTATTTATATAGAAAGCCTTGCTCCTGATTTCTTACCCTGTATGCATGTGATAAATTGCCAGGAAGATGATGATGATGATGATGGGTATGATAATGATGGTGTAGATGCTAATAGTCTTGATAATTTTGATGGTAATGGTGGTGGCTGTTGTTTTAATGTGTGATCTGGCAGAGGCATTTGCGGCAGTGAGTGTGGTGGTTGAGTGGTTGCGGGGGTATGCGGAATGCAAGAAGGCGTTGCAGTGCTGCCGGCTGTGGTGATGCTGTGGCAGGCGGTATCTGTCCAGTAGGCAGTGTGACATGGTAGTAAGAGTATTGCAACCCCAGGCTCGGCTGGAGGTGAACCCAGTAAACTGCAGACTTAAGTTAGCCCTCTGCAGTCCACCGTCCTGCCCTTTGCGGGACAGGGGTGTAGCTGAGGCACGTCTGTATAGCCAAGCAGTGTAGTCGCCGGGTTATATCAGTGCCATCATCTGAAGGCGTCCGTCTCCACCACCCTTGTGACACGGTTAAAAGGAGGAAATAGGTAGGGTGATCAGAACACAACACGCCACGCACGAACTTTGACCTTGACCCTTGACTTCGACCTTTCATCGATGTGCACCAAAACTTCGTCACCTACGGTACATCCTCCCATCCTCATACACGATGCATGTGCGAATATTGATCCAAGCCGGGGCGGGGATTCATGAGATAACCCCGAACCTGAGCTTTGCCTTTGACTCATGACCTTTGACCCTAGCCTTTGATCGCTGTGCGCCAGTATGGGGTCAGTTCTTTCCAGCTGAGCCCACAGTTTATGTGTCAAATATTAATCCAAGTCGAACTAGTTGTTACTGAAGTATTTTGGTTACATACATACATGTATAGAAACCAATTCAGCCACGTTGGCTACATGTGAAGCGTTGTTAAATAGCTAACCCACATCGCGTGGTGTGTTTCGGTGATGATAATTGTGATAATGAATATTGACTGTGATGACAAACATAATATACTCCTTCGCAACACCGAGGCACTTGTGCGTCATGTCTTCCAGCCTGCCATCATCACGGTGACACACAGCGACAACTTACACAAGGCGTGGACGGGAATATAGTGCTGCCTTCCTCTTCACCGCCACCCTTACCATACTACCCCTTCACCCTGCAGTATTGTAGTCATGATCCTGTCCTTCACCCCTCCTATTGATAAAAATAGTATTGTCACCATCCCGGTTCGTCTCACTCATCACCTCGTTTACCCCTTAATTTCCCCCTCCTTCCCCTCTTCCCTCTCCTCCCTCTCTTTCGGTTTCTTCTTTTCTTCCCTTCTCCCACCCCTTTGTCTCTCCTGCGTCACCGTCAAGGGAAGCACCTAGAAAGGGGTTTTTCCGCCAAGTCTTAGGGAAGGAGAGGGACAGAAGAATGAGATGATGAGGAAGTGAATTTCAAGAGAAGGGGCAAGTGTCGGAACTTACCGGCACCTGCTCAGTACGGAGACTTTATTTTTATTACCTCCGCCAAGGAGGTTATGTTTTCACCCCTGTCCGTTTGTTTGTTGGTTGGTTGGTTGGTTTGTGAGCAAGATTACACGAACACTATTGGACGGATTTCCACGAAACTTGGTAGAAGAATGGACCATGGCCCAGAATAGACTCCATGAAATTTTGGTGCGGATCTGGGTAAAGGTGCGGATCCAGGATTTTTTTTTTTCTCTCTCTCTCACTTTCTTTGACATTGCCAGATAGGTCGTTTTGTGACATTTTCGTAAATTTTTCACTGAATATTGCATGGTTCTTGATGGAAAAAATCAGGCATATTTAGGATGTTGGTATCTACGAATGTGTACAGTTTGGCGCGGATCCATGTAAAATTCCGGATCTAGCGGATTTAAATATGCTTTTATAGGGGGGTAGTCTTTTTCCAGCTGCGTGTTGGGCCTTGGCGGAGGTATGCGCTCTACTGATTGCCAGTCTAGTTATTTTATTTCTTTATTTACTTGAGGGGGTGTTCGCTCCCCTTGTTCGCCCCGACACCTCAACGTAGGGATAAAATGGAAGCCGCTGAAAAATCTATTACGCAAGATTTTCAAAACCTGTCTTCGCTGTGACGTAAAAGCAACGATTTCCTTATATAAATATCCTCCTAAGTCAGTGGTTCGCAACTCGTTTCAGGCCACGGACCACCAGCCCAGTTAAAAGAAATATCGTGGACCATTTCATTTTTGAGTAATGATAAATAAAGCATAGACAACAAACATTTTGGTTTGAAAAATATTTCTTAAATAGGAATAATACAATAAAATGAATGGCCAATTATTTATTTTGATAGAATTTTTCGTTCTGCATTTTCAGTAAATTTAAAAATATATGCACCAATCTCCAGTTTAATACCAAATATAGTGAACGTCCTGTGGACCACCCAAAAAGTCACCATGGACCACCAGTTGAGAAACACTGTCCTAAGTCATTCTGTAAGGTGTTAGCATTATAAAATTTGTTACTAACTCACGTCTTGACACCCACACCCCCCCCACACACATTATATAACGAGGGGATGAGGGGAAGAGAGGCTCTGTGTAAGGAAAGAGAGTGAGGAGAGGAGTTTGCGAGTTGTCCCTCTTGTGTGAGTAATCTCTCTCTCTCTCTCTCTCTCTCTCTCTCACACACACACACACACACACACACACACACACACACACACACACACACACACACACACACACACACACACACACACACACACACACACACACACACACACACACACACACAGATAATAAAGATAACTCAGAGGAAAAGGCAGACAGAGACAGAATTGTGGGATGCACGTTCAATATTTCGTTGATTAGATGCAGTTCGCTTTCAGCTCATAGATCAGAGTGGTGAAAGATTTAGTCCTGCTGTGAATTATCTTAGACTGATGATGATGATGATGATGAAGACGAATAGGAAAGAAGCTGTAGTGAATAGTGAAGTAAATGGCCTGTAATATCATCATCATCATCAGTATCAGTATTGCAACTTATCATTATCATCATCATCATCATCATCATTCACTCATTCACTCACTCACTCACTCACTTTCTGAAGTAGTTTTTCAATTTCGTGTATGCCCCTTTTCTCACGCGATGTTTATAATTTACTCATACACTTAAAGCTACAAATTAGATATTGTATATTGTTTTCATGTAACCTTAACACGACCTTCATTTGTGATAATTGATACGCAGCTGGTTGTAAGTTCAAGTTCAAACACATCTTATCTCAGTTTATGACATTTGTGGACGACGTTATGCATTTTATCTGAAGCACGATATTCACTCTCTTGCATAATCATATACATTTTGTTTTTCGTTAACTGTTGGTAGTCTGTAAGGAACGCATTGGCCTATTTCAGTAACTTATATAATGGATTCAGTAAACAGTGGATGGGATTCTGGAACATATTTACGATAGATTTCCTGTCGTAAGCCACATTTCTTTTCGTAGGAAGAACTAGAGACGTGGGAAATTATATACTTACCTTGCCCTGTCCTTCCTCCTAAAGAAAATATAAGGTGCCCCCCCAAAAAAAAAATAGTTGCAGTTCCAGGCTTATATGCATGTGAACTCAGTGGACTACAGGCTGAAGTTGTCCCCCTCCTGCAGCCCACTATCCTCTTTTCAGGGGGATAGGGAAGGAGGTAAGGGATGGGTGTATAACTGGGCAGCTCCACCTCCCAGTTATATCGGTGCCACCACGTGAAGGTGTCCCTCTCCAGCTGGTCAGAGTGAAGTGTGTCAGTGATCCATTGCCCCCTGAAGGCTTGAAGAGATTAGATATACAGTAAATACTTGATTGCCTAAAATAAATAAATAAAAACGGAACTACACCCCACTTCTTTCACTTTAACTTGGCCCAGAATTATGTCCTTTAGCAGCTTATTTCGCGTAGCTCAGTGGCCGAAAAAGATGCTGCTGCGGATCTACAACTTTTACATAGAACTTTTTCGTGACTAGCACCATATTGTAGTGTTGATCTGTTTTCACGGTTCTGTATTGAGGATGGAGGGACGGCAGTGTTAGGTCAAATTAGAGTAAAATGAATATACGTGTTATTACCTACTTTTATTGTTTTATGTCTCTTTAATCAGGTATTATTAAACCGGCATCAATGTGAGCAGTGTTATTCCTGTTTAGAAGCTGATAGTTGTGGATGCAGTAGCCTTGTGCTGTGAGGGTGCATGTGCAAAGCAGGGTAGTGGAAAGAAAATGACTGATAACTGTTAGAGACGACACGGCATTAGCACCCAAGTGAAAACGTGTGTGTGTGTGTGTGTGTGTGTGTGTGTGTGTGTGTGTGTGTGTGTGTGTGTGTGTGTGTGTGTGTGTGTGTGTTGGGGTGGGGAGGGTCGTCTTTTGCGCTTAGTAGAGTTGCTGCACCTCAGGGGACGGACTGCTTAGTCAGTGCCCAGAGCTGAATCCGTAAAAAGTATAGCCAGTAGTAGTAGCAGTAGTTTCTCTGTCAACACCAAACTACGTGCACAGGACACACTACACTTCCTATACAAAAAAAAAAAAAAAAAATGGCATCTCTTCACAAAGTATCGGAATCCCCAAGGGGGAGGGGACAAGCAAAGCCCCCACCATCCGCCCCTCTCCTGGTGACAACCAAGCGAGATGCCTGGAACTACTGTCTGACTCACTTCTTCATTTCTGCAGCATTCGCAGCCTTTCCTCTAACTTTCTCTCTGTTGGACACCATCACTCTTCCTCAAAACTTCACCTTCACTTCCTCACTGAGACTTAACTGTCTGAGGCGACAGATAGCAAACCCTTCTCTGTATCCTCCTACTTTCTTTATACTAATTTCAAAGCCAGAGGTGGCTGTTGTGTATGCTCGTATGTATGCAACAACATGTCTTGCTCTCGCGTTCCTGACCTTAAATCTTCTGAATTCTGAACTCTCTGGCTTCGGCTTTCTTGTTATCCGTGCTGTTTACGTATCCCTTGATTCTACTGGCTGAAAAATTCTTCGACCGTCTTCTAAGATGGAACACATCTTACTTATTTCTCCTTTCTCTGAAATCTCCATTCCAGGAGATTTCAATGTTCACCACCACCTTTCTCTCCTCCCCTTTCACTGATCCACCTGGTGAACAAGCCTACACCTTTTCTATCCTTAATGACGTAGAGCAGCTTAAAAACCACCCTACCCGTATCCCTGACCGCCTTGGAGAGAGTTCCACATACTTGACCTCTTCCTTACAACCAATTCTTGTGCTCACACGGTTAATCTTTTTTTTCCGTTGCTCTTCTCCGATCACAACCTTATCACCATAACCTGTCCTGTCACTCCAGTAAGGCCTGTGCACCCTTCCAAGAGGCGGCAGCTGTGGCACTTTGGAGCTGCTGATTGGGAGGCCCTCACGCACTACGTTTTATATTTTCCCTGGAATGATTATTGCATCCATGGCCGAGAACCATCTGAGTGTGCCTTGTGCATTACGGAGGTTATTCTCTCGGGCATGGAAGCATACATTCCTTTCTCATATTCTGTGACTATTGCCAAAAACCTTGGTTTAATGACGCTTGTTCTAATGCTGTCCACAACAAGGAGAAGGCCTACAAAAGATACTGAAGCCAACCCACCCCTGAATCTTATCTCTTTTATGTTTCAGCCCAGAATTGTGCTAAATCTGTTCTTCGGTCTGCTTAATAATAATTTCATTCTTACTAAATGCTTTGAGCTCTCCAAATCAAATTCTTCCCGCTCCTTCTGACATCGTGCCAAAAACCTTTCTAACAATCATCATCCATCCCTCCGCTTTTCCACTGTAATGTCACTGTAGCTATTTCTTCGACTGATAAAGCAGATCTCTTCGCTCAGACTTTCTCCTCCAGTTCCACCTTAGACGATGCCGGCACTGTTCCTCCATCACTTCCCCCCTGTAACTTCCTCATGACTGATATTAAAATTTCTTCAATTGATATATTTTCTGCCATCACAGGCCTCAGTACTAACAAGGCATATGGGCCTGATGGGGTCCCTTCTGTTGTCCTCAAGAACTGTGCTTCTGTGCATACACCCTGCCTAGGTAAACTCTTTTGCCTTTGTCAACTTGTACCTTTTCTTCTTGCTAGAAGTTTGCTTTCATTCAGCCAGTCCCAAAGAAGGGAGACCATTCCCATCCCTCTAACTACCGTCCAGTTACGTTAACATCCCTTGTTTCAAAACTTTTCGAGTCTATTCTTAACCAAAAAAAAAAAAAAAAAAAAAAAAAAAAAAAAAAAAATTTAACAAACTTCTTTCTGATCGTCAGTATGGGTTCCGTCAGGGACGCACCACTGGCGATCTTCTCACCTGCCTTTTAGACTCATGCTCATCCTCCTTTCGAGACTTTGGCGAAAGCTTTGCATTGCAGGTAGCATCTCAAAGGTTTTCGATCGAATCGGGCATAAATCTTTAATTTCCAAACCGCCCCTTTACGGTTACTGTCCTTCTATCTGTACCATATCTAGCTTCCTTTCTGATCGTTCTATAGCTGCTGTTGTAGACGGCTACTGTTCCTCTCCTTGAGCTATCAGTTGTGGTGTTCCACAGGGCTCGAGTCTGTCCTGTCACCAACTCACTTCCATTTAATCGTCAATAACCTTCTAAGCTGTACATCTAGCCCTATCCACTGATACGCTGATGATTCCACTCTTCACTTTTCCATTCGCTTAATGCAGCGTTCATCTTAGCAGTTACTTCAGCAAACAAGAGATGAGTCTATGTCACAGCTAATGTCTGACATGGCTCATATCTCTGATTGCGGTAAAAGTAATCTTGTTGTTTTTAATGCATCAGAAATTCATTTCTTACATTTATCAACCCGACAGAATCTTTCGGAGGATTATCCTCTAATTTTTAACAAAATGCAACTCAATCCTGCATCATCTTTAAGCATACTTGGGTTTCATTCTCTCGGGATTTATCTTGAAATGATCATATTACCTCTCTTGTAAAATCTGCTTCCAAGATTTTAAGTGTGCTAAGCCAACTCCGTGTCTCCTTTACCCCTGGACAGTTGTTGACTTTATACACGGGTTTTATTCACTCCTGTATAGGGTACAGCTCTCACGTCTTGGGAGACTTTCCACATACAGCACTTGTCAACAAAGTGGAATCAAAGGCTTTTCGTCTCATTAACTCTCCTCCTGTTGCTCGCTTTCTTCAACCTCTGTCTCTTTGCCGCACTGTTGCATCTTTATCTCCTTTCTGTCGCCACCTCAATGGTCACTGCTTTTCTGAACTGTCTGCTTGCATCCCTTCTCCACTGTGGTGGGCGCGTAGCACCCGTCTAGCAACAAACTCTCATACCTTTTCTGTCCATCTGTCTAATGCAAGAGTTAACCGCTACTCCCAGTCCTTCATGTATGCAACTGGTCAACTCTGGAACTGTCTTCCTCTATCTGTATTTCCTGCTGCGTATGATTTCCGGTCTTATAAACGCAGTGTGACCAGGCCTTCGCAATGAACGGATCTTGAATTTGGCTGTCTGTCATCTTGTTTTTGTTTTTTCTTGGAGGGAACAATTTGCGGGCTCCTGACCTTTGGTTCCTTTTTCTTTGCATAGAAAAAAAATAGTAGTAGTAGTAGTAGTAATGGTGGTGATGGTGATGGTGAAACAGTGAGTTGTATTTCATAATCGCAAAAACATGTCTGTACATTTCGTAAAGATGAGATAGTATTTAAATACTGAAAATAAGTAGACAGTAGTGCTAAGAATAATGTTTGTTTTTTTGTAATTGCTGCTTAGATCATTAAAGTAAAGTTAAGTATAAAAAAATATAATAAGGCCTTATATAAAATAACAGTCTATTGCCTATATGTAAAATAGAATGTTTGTACAGATAACTATGAAACTTATTTTGTGCTGTTCAACTCAAAAAAATTTAATAAAGCAAAGTATAGATGTAATGACGGAAGTTGCTGAAAGAAACAGAAGTCCATAACATAAAAACCTAGTATTGTATGTGTGAAAACGATGATAAAACTAATGACTGTTAAACCTTCAAAAAATAAATAGCTGAATAAAGAAGGGCCACACGTGTTTCCATGCCAGTGTGCTCCTTCTTATCCTGATGGCTGATTATTGGCTCCTCGAAAGAATACAATTAGCTGATAACCATTGATAAGAGAGAAAAACATTAGGAGACGAAGGACATCCATCTCTTATGTTAGGAATATCAGAAATGAAAATATGACTGTGAGAATTTACTAACCTTGTATATGTTCTTCTACGAGAGCTACGTAATGCTTGAGAAGTATATAATTAGCAGAAATTATTATTATTATTATTATTATTATTATTATTATTATTATTATTATTATTATTATTATTATTATTATTATTATTACGACCTGACCCGACCGTCACGCTAAGCAGAAGCAAATAACTTTACTCCTATTTAAAGTGGAGTTGCAATTCTTTCTGCATGTGATACAGTCATTCAGTAATTTTTGTTATCAACTAAAAACTCACTCATAAAGGCGTAGGAATCACGTGGAATCTCGAGTTTTCCAAGGGAGTGTTCGGCTCTAATCGGTGAATGCATCAGTTACGAAATCATATTTTAAAAGATTTTCTGTAGCAACACTGTGTTTTGGGAATCATTTTTTCATTCATTCATTGCCAGACGCCATGTATCCCAACCGGGGTGGCCAAGGGCTTAGAGTTAATTGTTTTACAGGGAGGGGCACTAATCCTCCACCAACCCCACCTGACACGTAGGGATGCCAACAGCATCTGGTGTTCCCAGGCGGTCACCCATCCAAGTACTAACCAGACCCAACGTTGCTTAACTTCGCTGATCGGACGGGAAGCGGTGTACTCAACGTGGTATGGCCATTGGACCACCACAGCCAACACAGGTAGTTAACTGGGTCTGGTTAGTGAGGCCCGGGTTCGAACCAAAAGTTTTTGGAATCAACTCCAGCAATTAAATATCGGAAATTCCGTGTATAATATTATATCAGAGGGAAATCTTGATAACGTGGCGCTCGCTTGCTCTTCACGTGCTCTCAAATTGGACTTTACTGGTTATTATTATTATTATTATTATTATTATTATTATTATTATTATTATCAGTAGTAGAAGTAGTAGTAGTAGTAGTAGGGGTGATATCAGTAGCAGCGGCTGTGCTAGATGAAAGGTGGGCGAATGTGGAAGCTTGCAGTACAGTCACTTGATAACACAGATTAGTCTTGTACAATGATCTGTGTACCCACTGGCGTGAGGGAAGTGGAAGGCAAGGCTGGAGGAAGGCCCACCAAAAGGACACTGGCCGGTTCAGCAGTGTGACGGTACATCATGACAGGTACACACTCCCGTCAGCCCCAGCACCTCACACCACCACCACCAGCTGTTAGAGACAAGGTTAAACACTCTTGCATTGATGAAGAAGAAGAGAACATAAAAGTCACATGAAGTGCGGTAATGGGCGTCATATAT
This sequence comes from Coenobita brevimanus, assembly GCF_032717465.1. NCBI lineage: Eukaryota > Metazoa > Arthropoda > Malacostraca > Decapoda > Coenobitidae > Coenobita > Coenobita brevimanus. Next base: position 47,986,748 of record NC_137018.1, read on the forward strand.
TGCTCCTAAATGCATTACTACGTGTGTGTGTGTGTGTCTAAGTTTTTATCCGATTTTAACCAAACAGAAAGGTTGATTGTCGGTCAAAGGATGAACGTCTTGTTTTGGAGAACGATAAAACGGTCAGAGTAACAGGGCCAGGTGAAAGTTTGACCTAGCAAGAATAATTTAAGCCGTTGTTATCCGATTTACACCGAACTTGGGGAGCGGACTGAGGGTAAGGCAGGAACGAAGAGGTTTGATTATGAGTACAGCCAAAGGTCGGAATCATAGGACAAAGTAGTTTTTCGACCGCGTCAGTGTGAACAAAAGAACTTAAAGGGAAAAAAAAAAAGTTATTGGAACCATACTTAGTGGAAGGGTGGCGAGGTCATATGGCAGGGTCAAATTAAGCTTTTTTTTTTTTTTTTGGTGGAAGGGTTTGGCAGATATGAAGGTATTTGATTTTTAGAGCAAGTGGTGGCAGGTGAAGGCAGGTCAAGGTCACAGGGCAAAGTCTGATGTTTGGTCCTTAGACTGTTTGGTAGTGCGGGTGTTGTACTTTTATTTTTTTTTTATGTAAGGAAGAAGGAACCACAGGCCAGGAGCCCCCTTCTGTTCAAATCACCATCTTCGTCATGGTACCTCCTGCATCTATGAGTGTAAAATAGGATTACGATAGTGAGTAATGTGATAAGGATGATGGGTGTGTAGTGTGGAAAGCAACAGATAGATAGATAAACACCTGGAGTCAGATGGATAAACACCTGGAGTCAGTCAGGTAGATAAACACCTGGAGTCAGATAGATAAACACCTGGAGTCAGATAGATAAACACCTGGAGTCAGTCAGGTAGATAAACACCTGGAGTCAGATAGATAAACACCTGGAGTCAGTCAGATAGATAAACACCTGGAGTCAGATAGATAAACACCTGGAGTCAGTCAGGTAGATAAACACCTGGAGTCAGATAGATAAACACCTGGAGTCAGTCAGATAGATAAACACCTGGAGTCAGATAGATAAACACCTGGAGTCAGTCGGATAGATAAACACCTGGAGTCATATTCCATGCTGTAACATAGCTTCCGAAAAGGCCTCTAGGATTGGTGCTGTTGGCTTTCCTTTGTATTCTTCTGTATTCTTCTGCGGTCCTTTGTATTCTTTTGTATTTGTCTGCATTCCTTTGTACTCTTGTATTCTTGGGCATTCATTTGTATTATTTTGTATTATGCGTTCCTTTGTATTCTTTTGCATTCCATTGACTTTCCTGCTACCCTCTTGTACTCATTTGCACTCCATTGACTGCAAATCCAAAGAGAGAATTTGTCTCCTCACCTGTTGCTGTGTCCTTCCCTTTGCATTCCTTTGCACCTCTATATTTCTTTGACTTTGTTTGAACTCCTTTGAACTCCAATGTGTTTCTTAGACGGCTCTTTGCAGTCATTAGTACTCTTAT
>NC_137018.1:47993184-48000684 GCF_032717465.1 Coenobita brevimanus
ACACACACACACACACACACACACACACACACACACACACACACACACACACACACACACACACACACACACACACACACACACACACACACACACACACACACACACACACACACACACACACACACACACACACACGTGGAGAATGAAATGTATGGTATTGTTTTATAGTAATATGAATTGTTTATGTTACCATAGTGTTACTTGTGGTATTGCTCTCATGAAGTGCCGGTATATGAGGAATGATGTAGGAATTGTGGTGTTGAGGTGTTTTGTAGTGGTAAATAGGCAACTTGTGTGTGTGTATGTGTGTGTGTGTGTGTGTGTGTGTGTGAGAGAGAGAGAGAGAGAGAGAGAGAGAGAGAGAGAGAGCCATTATACTTGGATAGCTCCTCTACTGTCCTACTTTCTCTTTGGTATGGGTCCTAAATCACCTTTTTGGGGGGGATAATGAATGGGATGGTGATAATGCATATATGGTGACATAAATAATAATTCTATGTATGATATATAGTGATTATATTGATAGAAACACACACACACACACACACACACACACACACACACACATATATATATATATATATATATATATATATATGCCTTTATCTCCAGTTTCCATCACACACACACACACACACACACACACACACACACACATATATATATATATATGCCTTTATCTACAGGTTCCATCACACACACACACACACACATATATATATATATATGCCTTTATCTACAGGTTCCCTCTTGCTCGTACCACATACCCTGGGTGGGGCCTTCCTTGCCCCCAGTGTACCGTTCACCTGCCGGGATGCCTACACCATCCCCCTCCCCCCCATCACCACCAATACCACCCCTATCACCATAACCACCAGCAGCAACACCAGCAGCATCACCACAGCCCTGCCTAGCATCGCCGCCAACAGCAGCGCAGAGTAAGGTCCAGTGATACATGTGGAGGTGGCATTTGTTGTTGGCAGGCTGCACGTTGGTGGCAGGATGATCTGAGGGTAGAATGAGGTCCTTAATGAGGATTTTGGTGATGACAGTGACCGTAATGATGATTGTTATGATGCCACTGATGCTGGTAATGTTGTTAATGAAAATAGTGATTATGATAAATTTGATGGAGATAGTAATGATTTGGAAAAAATTATTTTCATCATCATATTGATACTTTTGGTGATAATTATTCTGAAAATTTTGGTGATAGTAAATATTCTTATGAATCTGATGACAGTCATAATTTAGTAATGATTATAATATTAATTGTGCTAATCATTTTTATAAGTAATAATAATAACAGCAATAGTAATAATAATGATGATAATCATAATAATAATGATAATAATAATAATGATAATAATAGTAATAATAATAATAGTAATAATAATAATAATAATAATAATAATGATAATAATAGTAATAATAATAATAACAGTAATGATGCTGATGCTGATGATGATAATGTGTCTGATCTTAGTGAGGAATGTTGGTACCACGTGGAGGCAGATGGCGAAGAGGGTGATGGAGGGGGGACGATGATGCAGTGCAAGGAGTTTGATTTTGACAACACCACCTTCACCTCCACAGTCACTTCAGAGGTGAGTTGGACCGGGAAGGGTGTGGAAAAGAAAGGAAGGAAGGTAGGAAGGAAGAAAGAATGGAAGGAAGGGAGGAGGAAAGAAAGGAAGGAGAGAAAGGGAAAGAAGGAAGGAGGAGGAGTAAGGGAGAAAGGTTACGAGATGCAAGAAAGATAAAAGAGGAAAAAGGGGGATGGTGTATGTATGCACCTGTCTATCTAACTGCCTGTCTACCTATCTGTCTATTTAACTGTCTACCTTTCTGTCTATGTAACGAAATTTCAATCCCTGACAAACGTTAATAGCGAAATAATTGGGATCAAATAGCTGACATTTCGAGTTTGTTCCTGATTGATGTCCTTGGTGGGGGTGTTTTTTTTTTTTTTTTTTTTTTTTTGGGGGGCCATTTTTGTGCTCCTGCGACGGCTGTTAGTGGAATATTGGTGACAGGTTACTTAAAGTTTTGCGCACATAATAGTAGCTGCATACCCACCAACCATCTGCTATACCTACTTACCCACCTACCTACCTACTTACTTATTTGCCTACCTACCTACCTCCTTTCGTATCTGCTTACCTACCAACCTCCTTACTCCTCTGTTTATATATCTTTACGCATCTTCTTCCCTATTCCTTCCCTACCTTCCTACCCACTTACTGACCTACTTACCCATCTACTTACAGTTCGGGCTGGTATGCGGACATGAGTACTTACGGACTACTTACCAGAGCGTGTATATGGTGGGGGTGTTTGTGGGATCCCCCGTCAATGGATTCCTTGCAGACAGGTAACACACACACTCTCTCTCTCTCTCTCTCTCTCTCTCTCTCTCTCTCTCTCTCTCTCTCTCTCTCTCTCTCTCTCTCTCTCTCTCTCTCTCTCTCTCTCTCTCTCTCAAAATAGCACAATTTTTTCTTTTTTTTAATCACAAAAATTAGATAAAGTTAGAATGTACACTATAAGAAACTGATGATACATTGCAAATAATCTTTTTCCGAGAAGTGTCAGAAAATAGAACTAATGTGAAGGAATAATGTGAAAAAGAGTGACTGAATGAAAACTGTGTGTGTGTGTGTGTGTGTGTGTGTGTGTGTGTGTGCGAGAGAGAGAGAGAGAGAGAGAGAGAGAGAGAGATAAAAGCGTAGTGTTATCTGTTCTATGTCCTTGTTCACCTTAAATGGCCCGGAATAGGCAGGTATGGTGCTGATCACGAAGAAGTGCTGTGGAATGGATGTAGAGTAATATGTCATTTTTCTGGCATTGAGATTAACTTTAGAATACGGCGATAGTCACGAAGAAGTGCTATGGAAAGAACATAGACCATAGCAGTGTCTTCATTCGGAGGCTAAACCGTAAAATTAGATCATCACCAGATTATGGAGCTAATCACGAAGAAGTGTCACGGAAAGGATATGGAGCTGTAGTATTATGCGAGTCAGTTTTTCCAGCAGAATGACGAAATATTCCTCGACTTTCAGGATCGACAAATTACAGATTAACACTGATGCAAGAAAGGTGTGGTGACGGCCTAGAGAGAGAGAGAGAGAGAGAATCATAGTTATGTTACGTAATGTGCGGCTGGAGTACGGAGAGGCACATGATATGGCTTTGGTACACATGTAACACCACGTATGTAGTACGAAGGAGCGCGTGACATGTCGTTGATCTACGTTGTTGGGGTCTTTGAAACAGGGGACGCATTTTATAGCTTCCTTTTTTTTACCATTCAGACGCTTTTTCAGTACAAGAGATCTCCCAGGGTGAATAAAATCGTCTGGAAGTATGAGTAGCAAGAAAATCGAAACTGCGTCCCTCTGTTGGTGGGGTTGATTTGAGAGTTGACGGAATAAAATAGCTTCCAGGTATGTGTGAAACGAATCTGCAAGGATAAATACAAAATAGATGTATGCATGTGGGTATGGTAATGACGTAGAGCCAGGATTCCGAAGGCCTGAATGATTTGTTAATGGTTCCGTGGCTGCTTTTGGTGGGGAGGCTGTTCATACTTCTTCAGTTTTATGTTTTTTTTTTTTGCCTTTTTTTCCGGATCCTGCCCCACCACATCTTTAGGTGGGAATGATTGGGGTGGTGGTGGTGGTGGTAAGAATGTTGACAGGTAATGCTGACCTAAAGAAACGCACGGGCATTGATGGCATGTTAGTACTGTAAGTTAATGGTATTTGCCGTTATCATACATGCAAATAAATTTTTACCCTGATCATGTATAGAATATAAGCTGGAATAAGGCATGAATGGAATCATTAGGTGGTTAATATTGTATTTAGAGTTTTATTTCCGATGGAGTTGGCCGGTTTTTATTAATGTGTCAGTCCTTGATGAGCTGCTCCGTCTGGGAAGAGGAAGTTAGCGCTGAATTTTTAAATATATTATCTGTAGTCATGCTGGCCACTCTTGCCTTAAACATTAGGACTTGGTAGCCTATCCCCGGGCCCCTACGCTCCCGATAGCACGGAAGAGGACTGGGTGATGGCTGGATAACGGGGCATGATTTACGCAGTACTTCGAAAGAGCACTGGAGACATTCGTTATGGACTCCTTCCCAGTCACTCATGGTCAATAGAACTAGATTTGTGTTACCTGTCACTGCAGAGCCACTTGTCATGTGCTTCAGTGGTTATGTTTAAAATGACAGTGTTTCTGTTTATAAATAGATCATACAAAACTAGCGGAATTATGACCGACTAAACTGATTCTTACTATCCATCATAAATTTTTTCATTAAACCCCCACCCACCCATTTCAGTGACTTACCTGTTCTTAATACCTACGTATCTACACACATGTTTGTCTATCAACCTGTCTCTCCACCTATCTGCTCCCTCTCTTCCGACCTGTTTATGTACCCATCTACCAGCCTACCTACCTACCTACCTACGCGCCACAGATTCGGTCGTAAACGCCTCGTGGTGTATGGGACGTGGCTGTACCTGGTGGTTGCTTTTGGGTCCGCCTGGCTGCCCCACCTGCCCCTCCTCCTCCTGTCACGGTTCCTCCTCGGCATAGGCCACGCCATCATCTGCTTCACTGGATACGTTTTAGGTGGGTCATGCATGCTGGATTATGGCTGATTATAGAATTTGATAGAGCAGTCTCCATATTTAGTAGCCTACCTTCCGTCCCTCTCTGTCTATCAGTATATCAGTTACTCTGGGAGTCCCAGTGGCGTAGCGGTAACACGTTCGCTTTGCAAGCAACGGGACCTGGGTTCAACTCCCGGCCTGGTGAAATTGCTGAACATTTAGCTCCATAACTTTGATTACCGAATAGGAATGAATACAAATCGACTAATAAGTCGTACTCTGGGGGAACAAACTACGAATTCCTAAAACACACACACACAAACACACACACACGTGTGTGTGTGTGTGTGTGTGTGTGTGTGTTTTAGGAATTTGTAGTTTCCTCCCCCAAAATACAATCTATTAGTCGACAAAGAAAAAGAATGATAAAGGTGGAAGAAGAAGGAGGCAGCAATTCACTCACTTGATGTAGTGCTGCCTATTTCTTCCTTTACCTTTATCAATCGTTTTCTGTGTCTGTCCTCCTCCCTTCCTATTTCACTCATCTTTCTTGTCACTTTTTATTACTCTTCTTTCCTTTTCAGATGGCTTTACATTGAGTGACACGCCTAATGGTTTCCAGTAAACCAGGAAACCATTTGCAGTGCTTGGTGGCAGCCATACTGTATAACCAACCCATACGTGTTCCCTACGTGTCAGCAAGTGGTTGGCGGAGGGTTAGTGCCCCTCCCCGTAAAACCACTAACTCAAAGACAAACGGCCACCCCTTATGGGATTATGAAGTCTGGATATATATATTCTCTTGTACAAAGGAAAAGGGGGAAAAAGAAGTGTGTGGTAATCATAGGGGCATTTGTCTTCATAGTGTAATAGAAAAGTGTATGGTAGGATACTTATTGACAGAGTTAGAGAAATAACAGAGGAGTTACTTGGTGAAGAACAGGGAGGCTTTAGGAAGGGAAGAGGTTGTGTAGATCAGATATTCATTCTTACATCTTTAGTGGAAAAGTTTCTAGAGAAGGGAAAGAAGTTGTATGCGGCTTTCATGGATTTGGAGAAAGCATATGACAGGGTGGATAGACAAGGATTGTGGAAAGTTTTAAGAATATATGGAGTAGATGGGAAGTTGTTGAATGCTGTGAAGAGTATGTATGATGGTGCTATGGCTGCAGTGCGTGTGGATTATGAACTGAGTGAATTTTTCTCTTTGAAGGTTGGGTTGAAACAGGGATGTGTCATGTCTCCATGGTTGTTCAATCTGTACATGGATGGGGTAACAAAAGAGGTACAAGGTAGGGCAGTGGATGTTGGAGTGGCCCTGGTGAGAGAGGGTAGTGTTTGGGAACTCTCTGTACTGTTGTTTGCAGATGATACTGTGTTGTTGAGTGAAGACGAAGGGGAGCTGCAAGGCTTGGTGGATGAGTTTGGGAGAGTGTGTAAGAAACGGAATCTAAAGGTATATATAGGGAAGAGTAAAGTTATGGTCTTCGAGAGAGGTGAAGTCAGTGAATGTACAGTGAGGTTGGATGATGAGGAAATAGAAAATGTGAGTACGTTTAAGTACTTGGGTAGTGTGATGAGTAAGGATGGAGGTTTGGAGGGTGAAGTGCTTGAAAGGGTACAACAAGGAAGAAAGGTTGCTGGTTCCTTGAAAGCAGTGATAAGAAACAGGGAAGTGAGCATGAAAGTGAAAAAGTTACTACATGACAGTATTGTGATGCCATCTCTAACTTATGGATGTGAAGCTTGGACGTTGTTGGAAGGACACAAGTTAAGAGTGAGAGCAGTGGAAATGAGTTACCTGAGAGGAGTCTGTGGAGTCACATGGAGAGACTGGCTGACAAATGAGGATATAAAGAAGTGTTGTGGTGTGGATGTGGATGTGATAGGAAGCGCTAGGAGGAATACACTGTGGTGGTTTGGCCATTTGGAGAGGATGGAGGGTGAGAGACTGACGAGGAGAGTGTATGTGAGTGAGGTGGAGGGGGTGAGAGGGAGGGGGAGGCCGAGGATGAGATGGAGGGATGGAGTGGAGAGGTATATGAGAGAGGGGGGTGTGAGTTGGGAGCAGGGCAGTGAAATGGCGGGGGACAGGGCTACGTGGAGGCGATTTGTTTATGGCCACCCCGTACGGGACTGAGGCGTCTGGCAATATATACATATATATATATATATATATATATATATATATATATATATATATATATATATATATATATATATATATATGAGACCAATTATCTCGCATTCATCCCATCTCCTCGCTACACACGCCTTCCCAACGCGACCCCAGTCATCATGGCCATGCTTCCTGGCTGTAACATTTCGAAATAGAAGGCAAGTCCTGCAGTGGATTGTAGAACGTCGCACATTCTACTTCTTCATATCTGTTTATCTATCAGCACTCTGTCTATACATCCATAACTCTCTGCCTTTCTATATCTGCCCACTCCCTACAGTGGTGGAGGTCGCCGAGCCGCGCATCCGCACTGTGCTTGGGTTCTCGGTCTACATTGTGTGGAGTCTGGGCATGGTGCTGTGGGGCGCCATGGCCTACGCCATACGCTCGTGGCGGCTACTGCAGCTCGTTGCGTCCCTTCCTGGCCTCGGAATGATACCGGCACTGTGGTACGAGTTGTTGGAGGGGTGCAGAGCGAAGGGGAAGGGGATTGTGCAGGGATGAAGAGATGGACGACAGTTCTGTACCATAGATGCCATACAGGGCTTCGTAGCACCTCTTCCCACTTTTATTATTCTACTCCTATTATTCCACTTTCATTATTCAGCTGTCCTCCAGTTTTATCGCATTCCAGTTGTTTGCTATTGTATCATCAATTTCAGTAACTGGTGTAAAATATTTCACTACTGA